>NW_022990096.1:45877-159085 GCF_902827175.1 Gymnodraco acuticeps | reverse complement strand
CTCATGCGTGTTGCTTTTCTGCCCCCCTCAGATAATACCAGCTCTGTGTTGCTGTGTTTGGATCCAGAGTGATCTCCTGTGAATATGTTAAGAACCCAGCTCTGGTGGTGGGCTCTGCTGCTGACAGTAAAACTCCACTTCAGTCGGTGAGACGTTTGTCCATTCCTCTCTCAGGACGTCCTGTAGTTTGTCTCTGACTGCTGACAGGGCCGCCGTCACGTCCTCAAAGTAGCTCAGAGGACGGATGTTGATGCTGGAGGAGTGTGTAGCTTCACTGAGGGCTGGCAGTGAGGGGTAGCTGAGCAGGAACTGGTTGTGATCCTCTGTGTGAGACAGCAGCGTCAGCTCAGCGTCTCTCCTCTTCAGCTCAGAGATCTCCTGCTCCAGCTTCTCCTGGAGCTCTCTGACTCGACTCACTTCTCTCTTCTGCTGGGATCTGAGCTGCTGCTTCACATCAGAGCTTCTCTTCTCCATGAGACGGATCAGCTCAGTGAACGTCTTCTCACTGTCCTCCACTGCTTTATCAGCAGAGCCGTTGACGGCCTCCACCTCCTGCTGAAGCAGCTTCACCTCCTTCTCTCCGTCCTGGATCCTCTGCTGGATGTTTAGTCGACTCCCCTCCAGCTCTCTCTGCCTCTCAGTCCTCTCTGCTGCAGCTGACACCGTGTCGTGGCCTTTGTGTTCGTCCACAGAGCAGAGAGAACAGATACTCTGCTGATCAGTGCGGCAGAACAGCTTCTTCACCTCGTCGTGACGAGAGCAGATGTTCTCCTGGAGCTTCTTGGAGGGCTCCACCAGCTTGTGCTTTTTAAAGACAGGTGATTCATAATGAGGCTGGAGGTGTTGGTCACAGTAAGAGGCCAGACACACGAGGCAGGACTTACAGGCTCTCAGTTTCCTCCCAGTGCAGACATCACAGGCCACATCTCCAGCTCCAGCATAGCAGAGATCAGCAGGAGCAGCTGGGGGTCCAGTCTTCTTCAGCTCCTCCACTAAAGCTGCTAACATGGTGTTCTTCAGCAGGACAGGCCTCGGTGTGAAGCTCTGCCTGCACTGAGGGCAGCTGTGGATTAGCTCTCCATCCCAGTGCTGTTTAATACACTTCATGCAGTAGCTGTGTCCACAGGGAATAGTCACCGGATCCTTCAGTAGATCCAGACAGATGGAACAAGAGAAGGTTTCCCGGTCCAGCTGAACTCCTTTCTGCGCCATTTCACCTCTCAGTAGCAGCGAGTGTGTGAGTTTCACTTCCTGAGAGCTGAAACTAGTGTGACAGGTTATCTGAACAGCATGTGTGTGTGCAGTGAATGTGGCTTATCAGCTCTTGTACTTTGCCCACATGTTGGTTACAGCCCTCCTCCTCAGTGTGGATCTGAAGGGAGGAACCAGGAAGTACAGAGTGGAGCTGGCTGTGTCTGAGAGCAGGAAGAAGAGGGAGGGCTCATCAAACTCTGAGTCATTCCAGGAAGAGGAGCAGCGCTCAGACTCTGACCTACACATGACCAGCCATTTGAGTATTTATTCCATATCCTTGATATCAGACGGAAGCTGCCTACAGTTGGCTCTTTGATTTCACTTGTTAGATATATGGTCACTAGTTTGGCACTCTGCTTTACTAGTTAAATAAAACATTATACTAGTCGCTCTTTTTCAGCAACTAGTGGCACTTTTGTCCGATAGTTACCACATAAGCCTTACTAGTTACGCCAGGAGCAGCACTAGTAGCACCAAAGTCCCAACATGTAAGCTTTTTGATGAACTAGTGGCCCTCTGACCGTACTAGTGACACTAAAAGTCTTACAAGTTAACTAGTGCGCTGCAAAAGCTCTGACATGTTAACTAGTTACAAAAAAGAAGCAGAACTAGTTCTAGTGGGGCTCAAAATGTTCACGTTATATATAGTATAATACGCACACACACACACACACACACACACACACACACACCAACACACACACACACACACACACACACACACACACACACACACACACACACACCTCATCGTGTACAAAATGGCCTCTGGTTACTGTGATTTATTTTTATTTTTAAAGCCAATGTAGAGAACACTACCAAACAGTGTGTCGTGCTGTAATGTAAGGCTGACTTTCCCACATCCCCCCCCCCCCCCCCCCCCCCTTCTGCCCGACAACACTACGGACGCTGAAATGAAATGTGTTTTTTAGTGTTTTTGTGTATAGAGAAAAGGGCTCTCTGTCAAATCACACAAATGTTATGGTCACTATTACAATATTAAGACTGCGGAAATGCAATGTAAGGCATCATGATGACACAATCGTAAATGAAAGCGTGGTATATTAAATGCATTAAATATATATATGACTGTGCTTTGAAGAGAGGGTTCACATGTGTTTGTGATGCCTTACATGTTTAACTCCCTATATCCAGCCACAAAGCACCCGTTCTGTTACTCTCCCACGCGTAAGGATTTGCACTTTTACATAGAAGCCTATTTAAGTTATTTTGAATTTAAAAATCGCAAATGTTTCTGGAATATTTGTACAGGTTGTGTAAATGGTTGTGTATAACTGTTGCTGTTTAACAGTTTCTTTTGAGTTCAACTGTAAATGACATCTGAATTTCCTCCTCCTCTTCCTCTCCTCTTCCTCATGCCTTGATTCTCCCAACTTTTTTTTTTTTTAAATAAATGTCGCATTAACAGCTCCTCGTGGTTCCATGCTTTATTTTGAAATGGTGTCAAAAAGTATGCCTGTGACTTTCTCTGTAGAATGTTCTTTTTGTAGGTTCTGTATAAACTGTAAACATGAAGTAATCCCGCTGAAAATATTAAAGCCTAAAGGTGTTTACGCCTGCAGAAAAAAAACAAGGTCTTTGGGAATCCTTACTGAGACAACAGCAGAGGTGTAAAGTAACTAAGTACATTTACTCAAGTACCGAACTCAAGTACAATTCTGAGGTAGCCTACTTGTGTATTTCAATGTGATGCTGCTGTGTACTTTTACTCCACTACAGTTCAGAGGTAAATGGTGTACTTTATTTAATACCTTTAGTTACTTCACAGATGTGGATGAATGATGTGAAATATAATCAAGTGTTAAATCAGACTTTAGTTCCACCTGGAGTAAATTCACAAGCTAGAGTCTCACAAAAAAACGTGTAATAACTACGTTGGTCCACAACGTAGGACGTAGTATTTCTACAAAAACGCCTCTGAAATTGTAAGATCCCTACGTTTTTTTTCACCATTCATTCCAATGGCTGGCGTCTATGTCACGTGATCTTCACATTTCTCCCTGCAGAAAAAAAAAAACATGGCCGAACTTCGTTTTATTCTCGGTGTAAAATGCCTATTTTAAGGTTAGTTTGGTCATTAAAATGCGTTTTGATGTCATTTGATGCGAGAAATATGAGTTGTTATT
Organism: Gymnodraco acuticeps; assembly: GCF_902827175.1. NCBI lineage: Eukaryota > Metazoa > Chordata > Actinopteri > Perciformes > Bathydraconidae > Gymnodraco > Gymnodraco acuticeps. The sequence continues at coordinate 155,684 of NW_022990096.1, read as the reverse complement.
TCAGATTATGTGTGCAGTGGATGCACATGATCTTTAGTTTGCTGGTTATTACGAAGATTACTTCAGGAAATTGTGTCTATAGAACGTTTTCATTGTGACCAAGGTGGTTGCTAGGGACGCTGCTATCGATATAATTTCTGTTATGTTGTGTAACTGTTTAATGGTGTTATCTTTATTGCTACCCCTTTCCCCGTCAATGTATAGTGTTGGTCCACAGAGCAAACGTATTAGTTTAACAAAATCCGCATCTAAAATTGTGGCATATCCATCCATCCATCTTCTCCCGCTTATCCGTGGTCGGGTCGCGGGGGTAGCAGTTCCAGCAGAGAGCCCCAAACTTTCTTTTCCCTGGCGACATCAACCAGCTCTGACTGGGGGATCCCAAGGCGCTCCCAGGCCAGCGAAGAGATATAATCCCTCCACCTGGTCCTAGGTCTACCCCTTGGTCTCTTCCCAGCTGGACGTGCCTGGAACACCTCCCTAGGGAGGCGCCCAGGTGGCATCCTAACTAGGTGCCCGAACCACCTCAACTGGCTCCTTTCGACGCGAAGGAGGAGCGGCTCAACTCCGAGTCCCTCCCTGATGACCGAACTTCTCACCTTATCCCTAAGGGAGACACCAGCCACCCTGCGGAGAAAACCCATCTCGGCCGCTTGTATCCGCGATCTCGTTCTTTGTGGCAGAGATACGTTATTTTCCCCTGTGCAATTCTCCATTTACTCAATAACACATCATTATCCTGTGTTTATTTATTTGTTTGATTAATTAATAAACACAAGTTGGAGTCCGTCAGGACCGAGGGTCGGAGCAGCTCATTTGCTTTACAGAATATTACACCCGGAAGTAAGTATTCTCTCCGCGTCGCTTGACAAACCCCGTGATAGTCTTCAAGCTCTGTGATTGGAGAGTGTGCGAGCGTCGAACAGCACGATTGAAATGGGATGGAACCACGGCAGACTGTCCAAAACTGGATTTGAACGGGTCCACCCCGTACCCCCCTCCCCTCCCCCCACCCCGTCCCAGAACTACACATGCTGGCTATTGTGTTTCGCAACCATGTTCGCAACATGTTCTATGGCACGTCTCTACTGGGAGTTGTAGTTTTAAAAGACGTTTTCGTATTTCCCATAATAAGAAGTTGCCAGTATTAAACTGTGTCCATCCCTGGAGGTTTAGGGGATAGGAAACACACAAATGTAAAACATATAATTAATAAATGGGTGAAAATTGCTTGTGCCCATAATGGGCAGCATTACCCACATGCCAGCTAAGGTCAGAAGAGCTTTATTTAACAGCTGGTCTTATGTTTGTGACCCTGTTGTTAATTGATAAGCCTGAAACATGCACTTGTCAAGGTCAGAGGCACATTTTGCAAATATGGCAGTAGCCATCGATCATCTTAAGATAAGATATACTTTATTGATCCCAAGTTGGAACATTTGCGTTACATCAGCATGTGTAACAGTTGTAAATATGCAGTGGTGTATATTTGTAAATCATTTAGTATAATCACACAAATTCTGTGTTTTATATTTAATAATTCTGTGTTCTTTATTTATTGATTGTTCAATACCTGACAAGGTCGGAGATGAAAAACTTTGGTCGCAGGTTCCTCAACAGTGCATTACAAGACATCTATCAATATGTGTGTACCTCCACCATTAAATTGTCGTGTTCTGCACATTTCTTATACTATCTACATACATCTTATATAAGAGTATAATACATATGTATAATATCAGTTAAAATAAGTGCTTCAACATAGTTAACATTGCTGGAGGTATCCACAACGTTTTTCATTCATTGCATAACTACACCGTTTGTGTATATGATATGTCAATAAACCTTAGAACATCTTGAAAGGGATGTGCAAAATAGTCATTATATACAGTCTTTAATTAACTATTAGTAGAGAATAACGAGTAATGAATATACTTTATAGGGATCCTATTAATATCTAATAATAAAAATAATGAAATGCAATAACATGCTTTAACCACTAGGTGTCCCTTTATATCAGCTGTGCACCTTTATGGTGTAAATACAGCCTATCTACCAATTGGATCAAATATAAAAGTCAGCCGAATTAGTGTTGATACTGCAAGGAGACGCATTGTGTGAAAATAAATGTAAGATGTTGTTTAATGGCTGATATTTATGATCCATGTCACGTTTTCAGTGTGTGGCGGCAGTTCCTCATGTTTGTCTAGAAGTCTTCTCATCAGGGCTCTATAAATACAGAACTACGGCAGATATGTAATATTTAATGCAGCCGAACCGTGTATTACAATGCCGTTATGTGATGACCTCAAAGAGAAAAGCAAGCACACTCGGAATAAAGTGTTTTCGGTCTGTTTCCGGTATTTGTTTATGACGATGTGATGTGAGACTGGAATTGCACAGGGGAAAATAACGTTCTATGCCACAATTTTAGATGCGGATTTTGTTAAACTAATACGTTTGCGCTGTGGACCAACACTATACATTGACGGGGAAGGGGGTAGCAATAAAGATTACACCATTAAACTGTTACACAACATAACAGAAATAATATCGATAGCAGCAAAGTAAAAGTCATAAAAGTCAGTCAATGCTTTCCAAAAGCACGAGCAGTGAACTCCAGGCCCACGTGACTGAACTCAAAATTGAAAGAAACAGACTAAGAAATGACGTAAGCTCCATGATCAAAACTGCCAAAAAGAATTTCATCAATGTCAAAACTGAGGAAAACAAAAATAAACCCTGTGAACTTTGGAAACTACTCAATAACCAGCTTGGCTGCAGTAAAAAACTCAAAACGAGATTGGACTGGAACTGGAAGAGTAGGACAAATAGTGATGAAGCTTAATATTTCAAAGAAAAGTTGAAAAGGTTGAAACCGTTTGAAATGACTGTCAGTGCTGATGGAAATCAGGCGGAAATAAATTGATTGTTTTACCCAGGAATAAGTGTTTACAAGGCGGGTAACACACACACACACACACACGCACACACACACCCCTTGCGTTTTGAAGACTGATAAATCCGAAATGGATGAACAGCAGCCCAGTTTCCCAGCTTTGCAGTCTATCCACGGGTAGCCTCTTGTTTCCTCTGCCACATGTCCTCCGTCCATACCTCTGGGAAAGGTGAGCTTGAGCTAGCCAGGGGAACGTTGCTAGCGCAGCTAACGTGCACGTTAGCTAGCATTATCCACGCGGCTCTTCTGATGATGTAGTACTAGTAGCAGCTTCACTTGAGCTTCGGTGCTGCTAGCTTCTTTCTTCTTGTGAATTATATTCTTTTTAGAAAAGTCAAGTAAAAAAACGTTTACCTTCCATTATAGAGCTTTTTCGTTAGCGTTCTTGAGGGAAAGAGCTGCCGCAAAATCGGCGGGCGGTGAGCTCGCTGCGGGGTCACCAGCGTGATGACGAATCATCTTTTGAAGGAAATTGTTTTTATTTTTTATTATAGGCCATTACTGTGAAATGTATTATGTTTTTGTCATTATTACAACAAATACACACTTGCAACTGATAAGACTGGCAATGATTTTATATTTATTAGACTATTAAAAACAAGATCATGCTCCAAATAAGTGGGGGTACGGCGTACCCCCGCGTCCAACGCCCACTACTACACCACTGGACATAACACAAGAAGAACATCCTGTTTTTGTTTTTTGAAAGATAAACCTTATTAATGATCCAAACATTTCCTTTGATCACACATCCCATCAGTAAAGTGTGTTCAATGATTTCATGATCAGTTTCTCTTTATCCACCATGATGTGTTTCATCTCAGCTGTTTCAAACAGAACCAGACATGATTTCCTTATTGATTATTATCATGATGAGTTATGTTCTATAAAACATCAGAGTACCCACCTTCTATTTGGACAACAACAACAGACAACAACAACAACAACAATTAGTTATCATTATATAGTCATCATAATATCATTTTAAATAAACATGTGATGATGAAATAAGTGTGATAACCATCTGGGAACTCATGTGTTTGTTAATTTGGGCAACAATAACATTTAATCTGTCAGAATAATACATGTGCTTATAAATGTCTCTGTTGTTTAGAGCCAGAATAAAATGTGTAGAATAAAAGAAGCTGTGCTGCTTTCTCTCTGAAGACTCGTGCACTACAAGAGAAACAACAACAAGAATCAAAAGAAATATCCAACACATATTTAGAGCAAAGTTTACACATCAGTTCAGGTGAACAAGGATCCTCCTGAGCAGTGACAGCCTCCATGGCGACACAGACACAGGAAGGATGCCGGAAGAAAGTCCAACATCTACAGAACAACTGTGAGAGACTGTTGAAGCACATCCCATCATGTTTTGATTGACAGCTGATCTTCTTGCCAGTAAGACCATGACAATCATCTCTGAAGGACACACGGTGAGTTTAAGAAGTAGAAGAGTTCCTCCAAGGACTTCAGGCTATTTTGGTTTTACAAAACTCAGCAGTGGCTCCATAAGATAAACTCCAGCATGTAGCGGCTGAGTGAACGTGGTCTGGACTCCTGTGGATGAGAGTCATGGTTTCAGAGACGCTGTAGAAGGACAGAACACCTGCTCTGTGATCCAGGTACACTCCTACTCTGGAGGACAGGAGGACCTGAGACGGGAGTGCGGATACTGTTGTAAACGAAATGAATAACTGTTTTGGTCACAATCTAAGGACCAAGATTTGTCATTGTCTTCCAAATAACTTTCATCCCCCTGCTCTGCTGATATTCTTGTATGCGACTGCTACACAATCTACTACCCCTCTCCACTCCACCTCCCAGTAACACGTCAGTCAGACTCTCTCTACTCAGGACCTGAGAATAATCAGTGAATCTGTCTGGTGACGAGAATAAGACTGTCTTGTTTCATGTATGTTGCTTTTCTGGCCCCCCTCACATAATACCAGCTGTGTGTTGCTGTGTTTGGATCCAGAGTGATCTCCTGTGAATATGTGAAGAACCCAGCTCTGGAGGTGGGCTCTGCTGCTGACAGTAAAACCTCCACTTCAGTCGGTGAGACGTTTGTCCATTCTTCTCTCAGGACGTCCTGTAGTTTGTCTCTGACTGCTGACAGGGCCGCCGTCACGTCCTCAAAGTAGCTCAGAGGACGGATGTTGATGCTGGAGGAGTGTGTAGCTTCACTGAGGGCTGGCAGTGAGGGGTAGCTGAGCAGAAAGTGGTTGTGATCCTCTGTGTGAGACAGCAGCTTCAGCTCAGCATCTCTCCTCTTCAGCTCAGCCATCTCCTGCTCCAGCTTCTCCTGGAGCTCTCTGACTCGACTCACTTCTCTCTTCTGCTGGGATCTGACCTGCTGCTTCACATCAGAGCTTCTCTTCTCCATGAGACGGATCAGCTCAGTGAACGTCTTCTCACTGTCCTCCACTGCTTTATCAGCAGAGCCATTGACGGCCTCCACCTCCTGCTGAAGCAGCTTCATCTCCGTCTCTCCGTCCTCGATTCTCTGCTGGATGTTTAGTCGACTCCCCTCCAGCTCTCTCTGCCTCTCAGTCCTCTCTGCTGCAGCTGACACCGTGTTGTGGCCTTTGTGTTCGTCCACAGAGCAGAGAGAACAGATACTCTGCTGATCAGTGCGGCAGAACAGCTTCTTCACCTCGTCGTGACGAGAGCAGATGTTCTCCTGGAGCTTCTTGGAGGGCTCCACCAGCTTGTGTTTTTTTAATTGAGCTACGTTATAATGAGACTGGAGGTGCTTCTCGCAGTACGATATAAGACACACGAGGCAGGACTTACAGGCTCTCAGCTTCCTCCCAGTGCAGACATCACAGGCCACATCTCCAGCTCCAGCATAGCAGAGATCAGCAGGAGCAGCTGGGGGTCCAGTCTTCTTCAGCTCCTCCACTAAAGCTGCTAACATGGTGTTCTTCAGCAGGACAGGCCTTGGTGTGAAGCTCTGCCTGCACTGAGGGCAGCTGTGGATTAGCTCTCCATCCCAGTGCTGTTTAATACACTTCATGCAGTAGCTGTGTCCACAGGGAATAGTGACCGGATCCTTCAGTAGATCCAGACAGATGGAACAAGAGAAGGTCTCCCGGTCCAGCTGAACTCCTTTCTGCGCCATTTCACCTCTCAGCAGCAGCGAGTGTGTGAGTTTCACTTCCTGAGAGCTGAAACTAGTGTGACAGGTTATCTGAACAGCATGTGTGTGTGTGCAGTGAATGTGGCCTATCAGCTCTTGTACTTTGCCCACATGTTGGTTACAGCCCTCCTCCTCAGTGTGGATCTGAAGGGGAGGAACCAGGAAGTACAGAGTGGAGCTGGCTGTGTCTGAGAGCAGGAAGAAGAGGGAGGGCTCATCAAACTCTGAGTCATTCCAGGAAGAGGAGCAGCGCTCAGACTCTGACCTACATATAGCAAGCCATTTGAGTATTTATTCCATATCCTTGATATCAGACGGAAGCTGCCTACAGTTGGCTCTTTGATTTCACTTGTTAGATATATGGTCACTAGTTTTGGCACTCTGCTTTACTAGTTAAATAAAACATATACTAGTCGCTCTTTTTCAGCAACTAGTGGCACTTTTGTCCGATAGTTACCACATAAGCCTTACTAGTTACGCCAGGAGCAGCACTAGTAGCACCAAAGTCCCAACATGTAAGCTTTTTGATGAACTAGTGGCCCTCTGACCGTACTAGTGACACTAAAAGTCTTACAAGTTAACTAGTGCGCTGCAAAAGCTCTGACATGTTAACTAGTTACAAAAAAGAAGCAGAACTAGTTCTAGTGGGGCTCAAAATGTCTCACGTTATAATATAGTATAATACGCACACACACACACACACACACGCACACACACACACACACACACACACACACACACAACACACACACACACACACACACACCACACACACACACACACACACACACACCCACACACACACACACACACACACCTCATCGTGTACAAAATGGCCTCTGGTTACTGTGATTTATTTTTATTTTTAAAGCCAATGTAGAGAACACTACCAACAGTGTGTCGTTGCTGTAATGTAAGGCTGACTTTCCCACATCCCCCCCCCCCCCCCCTTCTGCCCGACAACACTACGGACGCTGAAATGAAATGTGTTTTTTAGTGTTTTTGTGTAGAGAGAAAAGGGCTCTCTGTCAAATCACACAAATGTTATGGTCACTATTACAATATTAAGACTGCGGAAATGCAATGTAGGCATCATGATGACACAATCGTAATGAAAGCGTGGTATATTAAATGCATTAAATATATATATGACTGTGCTTTGAAGAGAGGGTTCACATGTGTTTGTGATGCCTTACATGTTTAACTCCCTATATCCAGCCACAAAGCACCCGTTCTGTTACTCTCCCACGCGTAAGGATTTGCACTTTTACATAGAAGCCTATTTAAGTTATTTTGAATTTAAAAATCGCAAATGTTTCTGGAATATTTGTACAGGTTGTGTAAATGGTTGTGTATAACTGTTGCTGTTTAACAGTTTCTTTTGAGTTCAACTGTAAATGACATCTGAATTTCCTCCTCCTCTTCCTCCTCCTCTTCCTCATGCCTTGATTCTCCCAACTTTTTTTTTTTTTTAAATAAATGTCGCATTAACAGCTCCTCGCGGTTCCATGTTTTATTTTTGAAATGGTGTCAAAAAGTATGCCTGTGACTTTCTCTGTAGAATGTTCTTTTTGTAGGTTCTGTATAAACTGTAAACATGAAGTAATCCGCTGCTGAAAATATTAAAGCCTAAAGGTGTTTACGCCTGCAGAAAAAAAAACAAGGTCTTTGGGAATCCTTACTGAGACAACAGCAGAGGTGTGAAGTAACTAAGTACATTTACTCAAGTACCGAACTCAAGTACAATTCTGAGGTACTTGTACTTGTGTATTTCAATGTGATGCTACTGTGTACTTTGACTAAACTACATGTATTTAATACCTTTAGTTTAAGATAAGATAAGATGAACCTTTATTAATCCCCGAGGGGAGATTCAGTTGTACAAAGCAGCAACAGGGTCAGCGTGAACAAAACAGTACAGCAAAGATTCACACAGATCAATAAAATCTAAAATAAATAATAAATAACATAAAATCAAGGAAATAATGATAATAATAATAAAAGACTATGAAAATAGGAGAAGAATAAAAATAAGAGTAAAATAACTGTCAGCATATATACATATTTGGTCGTCATCTAAATTCTAAAGTGCGGAATAAGTTAAAGTGACAAGTTAACATGGGTTGTGGAAACAGTGTATATTTATGACCAGTGATTTAATTTTATTTATTTTTCATATTTAACCCCTTATTGTGCAGCCTGATGGCTACAGGCACAAAGGACTGTCCGAGGCGCTTGGTGCGTTGTTGTGGAGGGATGAGTCTGTGGCTACAGATTTACAGATGTGGATGAATGATGTGAAATATAATCAAGTGTTGAATCAGACTTTAGTTCCACCTGGAGTAAATCCACCAGCTACCCTGCAGTATACAAAGTCATTCAGACTAGCTGCACCTTTACCAGCTTTGAGAACACTTTCATGATCAATCATTATAAAACATATCATATATATTATTCTGAAATGGACCAATCTGCACAACGACTACTTTTACTGTCGTTACTTTCACTATATTTTGATGAGAATACTTTTCTACTTTCACTTGAGGAACATTTTGAATGCAGGACTTTTACTGTAACAGAGTATTCCTACACTCTGGTACTTCTACTTTTACTCAAGTACAAGATCTGAGTACTTCTACTTTTATTCAAGTACAAGATCTGAGTACTTCTACTTTTACTCAAGTACAAGATCTGAGTACTTCTACTTTTACTCAAGTACAAGATCTGAGTATTTCTACTTTTGCTCAAGTACAAGATCTGAGTACTTCTACTTTTACTCAAGTACAAGATCTGAGTACTTCTACTTTTACTCAAGTACAATATATGAGTACTTCTACTTTTACTCACGTACAAGATCTGAGTACTTTTACTTGAGTAACATTTTGAATGCAGGACTTTTACTGTAACAGAGTATGGCAATTGTAATTAATTAAAGTACTTGAATAAATGTACTTTATGATAAAAAGTAAAAATCTATCCAGAAACATATTAACAAGGCCAAGGTTGGGAGATACCACACATAATAAAACACTGCAGATAATAAATGTATACCAATATATATATATACTCAAGTCATTTGTTATATTTTTATAGAATTGTTCCTTTGCATTTGCTTTCAAAATGTTTCCATTATATCAGTTTTTATACAATTAATTTAAGTGCTAATAAAGTTGAGTTGTGGAGACTGTTCTATTATTGTCATTGTACAGGTACAGCAAAATGAAAAAGCAATCCTGTCCGTGTATATCTACACATCAACAGCAACAGCAATATGGTTCTACGTACATACATTTGCATTCATACGATAAATAAATGCAGTTCAAATCACAGTGTTCAAAAACAGACAGGAAGTGAAATGTGCATGTCAGAGGTGATCACTTAACGCTGGCAGCTATATTTGTTTATCTGTAAGTAACGTGTTTTGTGAAACTTGTCGCAGTAGAGGCACAAGACACAACTAGGAAATGCATTTCCTGCTGAAAATGCGTGCAAATGCTGTAAGCTGCGCACAAGTTGCTGAATTTAGCTGAAAAGCTGAATATTGTAACAGTTGAATGGCGACTGCTGAACTTAGCGGAGAAATGCTTTGAATCAGAATTGTTACAGCTCAAATGCACTGACTTTGTTGAAAGCTTGAAAGTGAAATGGAAACTGGAAGAGTAGGACAAATAGTGATGAAGCTTAATATTTCAAAGAAAAGTTGAAAAGGTTTAAACCGTTTGAAATGACTGTCAGTGCTGATGGAAAACAGGCGGAAATAAATGGATTGTTTTACCCAGGAATAAGTGTTTACAAGGCGGGTAAAGTGTTCCTGCAGCCCCTCCATCACGGTAATAATGATTAGAAATCATTTCCAAGGCAGAAAGCTGTTTTTAAATCACCGTTGTCACTATTGTGGGGATTTAGGAATGTACCTGTGTGTTGCGGAGCTTCCCTGCACTTTAAATCCATTGATTTGCCTTTTTTTAGGGTGTTTTTGACTGTTTTTGCACTGTGCTCACTTGGCTGGTGCGTCCTCCTGTGGGGACTCATGATAACTGCACTCAAATGGCTTTTTAAACGGTTTTAAATCGTTTTTTCACTTTTAAAAACAGCTTTCTGCCCTGGAAATGATTTCTAATCATTATTACCGTTATGGAGGGGCTGCAGGAACACTTTACCCGCCTTTTAAACACTTATTCCTGGCAGTCATTTCAAACGGTTTAAACAACTACAGTAAATGTGTATTAAAGCAACCCTCCTGTGAAATATAGCTATGCGTACAAAGATGTTTGAGTGAGGGAGGGGTCAGACTGAGTGAGGATGAACACTGTGCTTTGTTTCAGGAGGAAACTCAGTTTTAGTCTCAGATCACTTCCACATGTTCTCCATCAGCTTCGTAGCACCTTGGACATAACACAAGAAGAACATCCTGTTTTTGTTTTTGAAAGACAAACCTTTATTAATGATCCAAACATTTCCTTTGATCACACATCCCATCAGTAAAGTGTGTTCAATGATTTCATGATCAGTTTCTCTTTATCCACCATGATGTGTTTCATCTCAGCTGTTTCAAACAGAACCAGACATGATTTACTTATTGATTATTATCATGATGAGTTATGTTCTATAAAACATCAGAGTACCCACTTTCTATTTGGACAACAACAACAACAACAACAACAACAACAACAACAATTAGTTATCATTATATAGTCATCATAATATCATTTTAAATAAACATGTGATGATGAAATAAGTGTGATAACCATCTGGAACTCATGTGTTTGTTAATTTGGGCAACAATAACATTTAATCTGTCAGAATAATACATGTGATTATAAATGTCTCTGTTGTTTTAGAGCCAGAATAAAATGTGTAGAATAAAAGAAGCTGTGCTGCTTTCTCTCTGAAGACTCGTACACTACAAGAGAAACAACAACAAGAATCAAAAGAAATATCCAACACATATTTAGAGCAAAGTTTACATATCAGTTCAGGTGAACAAGGATCCTCCTGAGCAGTGACAGCCTCCATGGCGACACAGACAAAGGAAGGAGCCGGAAGAAAGTCCAACATCTACAGAACAACTCGTGAGAAGATGTTGAAGCCCCGCCCATCATGTTTGATTGACAGCTGATCTCTGCAGTGAAGACATGGACAATCAGCTCTGAAGGACACACGGTGAGTTTAAGAAGTAGAAGAGTTCCTCCAAGGACTTCAGGCTATTTGAGTTTACAGAAACTCAGCAGTGGCTCCATAATCATAAAGACTAAACTCCAGCATGTAGCGGCTGAGTGAACGTGGTCTGGACTCTGTGGAGGAGAGTCATGGTTTCAGAGACGCTGTAGAAGGACAGAACACCTGCTCTGTGATCCAGGTACACTCCTACTCTGGAGGACAGAGGACCTGAGACGGGAGTGCGGATACTGTTGTAATGAAATGAATAACTGTTTTGGAAACACTCTAAGGACCAAGATTTGTCATTGAATCCAAATACACTTTCCAGCTTCCATGCTCTGCTGATACTCTTGTATGCGACTGCTACTTCAACTCCTCCCCCTCTCCACTCCACCTCCCAGTAACAACGTCCACTCAGACTCTCTCTACTCAGGACCTGAGGATAATCAGTGAATCTGTCTGGGTGACGAGAATAAGGCTGTTCTTGTTTCATGCGTGTTGCTTTTCTGCCCGCCTCAGATAATACCAGCTGTGTGTGTGCTGTGTTTGGATCCAGAGTGATCTCCTGTGAATATGTGAAGAACCCAGCTCTGGTGGTGGGCTCTGCTGCTGACAGTAAAATCTCCACTTCAGTCGGTGAGACGTTTGTCCATTCCTCTCTCAGGACGTCCTGTAGTTTGTCTCTGACTGCTGACAGGGCCGCCGTCACGTCCTCAAAGTAGCTCAGAGGACGGATGTTGATGCTGGAGGAGTGTGTAGCTTCACTGAGGGCTGGCAGTGAGGGGTAGCTGAGCAGGAACTGGTTGTGATCCTCTGTGTGAGACAGCAGCTTCAGCTCAGCGTCTCTCCTCTTCAGCTCAGCCATCTCCTGCTCCAGCTTCTCCTGGAGCTCTCTGACTCGACTCACTTCTCTCTTCTGCTGGGATCTGAGCTGCTGCTTCACATCAGAGCTTCTCTTCTCCATGAGACGGATCAGCTCAGTGAACGTCTTCTCACTGTCCTCCACTGCTTTATCAGCAGAGCCATTGACGGCCTCCACCTCCTGCTGAAGCAGCTTCACCTCCTTCTCTCCGTCCTGGATCCTCTGCTGGATGTTTAGTCGACTCCCCTCCAGCTCTCTCTGCCTCTCAGTCCTCTCTGCTGCAGCAGACACCGTGTCGTGGCCTTTGTGTTCGTCCACAGAGCAGAGATAACAGATACTCTGCTGATCAGTGCGGCAGAACAGCTTCTTCACCTCGTCGTGACGAGAGCAGATGTTCTCCTGGAGCTTCTTGGAGGGCTCCACCAGCTTGTGCTTTCTAAAGACAGGTGATTCATAATGAGGCTGGAGGTGTTGGTCACAGTAAGAGGCCAGACACACCAGGCAGGACTTACAGGCTCTCAGTTTCCTCCCAGTGCAGACATCACAGGCCACATCTCCAGCTCCAGCATAGCAGAGATCAGCAGGAGCAGCTGGGGGTCCAGTCTTCTTCAGCTCCTCCACTAAAGCTGCTAACATGGTGTTCTTCAGCAGGACAGGCCTCGGTGTGAAGCTCTGCCTGCACTGAGGGCAGCTGTGGATTAGCTCTCCATCCCAGTGCTGTTTAATACACTTCATGCAGTAGCTGTGTCCACAGGGAATAGCCACCGGATCCTTCAGTAGATCCAGACAGATGGAACAAGAGAAGGTTTCCCGGTCCAGCTGAACTCCTTTCTGCGCCATTTCACCACTCAGCAGCAGCGAGTGTGAGTTTCACTTCCTGAGAGCTGAAACTAGTGTGACAGGTTATCTGAACAGCATGTGTGTGTGTGCAGTGAATGTGGCCTATCAGCTCTTGTACTTTGCCCACATGTTGGTTACAGCCCTCCTCCTCAGTGTGGATCTGAAGGGGAGGAACCAGGAAGTACAGAGTGGAGCTGGCTGTGTCTGAGAGCAGGAAGAAGAGGGAGCGCTCATCAAACTCTGAGTCATTCCAGGAAGAGGAGCAGCGCTCAGACTCTGACCTACATATAGCAAGCCATTTGAGTATTTATTCCATATCCTTGATATCAGACGGAAGCTACCTACAGTTGGCTCTTTGATTTCACTTGTTAGATATATGGTCACTAGTTTTGCACTCTGCTTTACTAGTTAAATAAAACATTATACTAGTCGCTCTTTTTCAGCAACTAGTGGCACTTTTGTCCGATAGTTACCACATAAGCCTTACTAGTTACGCCAGGAGCAGCACTAGTAGCACCAAAGTCCCAACATGTAAGCTTTTGATGAACTAGTGGCCCTCTGACCGTACTAGTGACACTAAAAGTCTTACAAGTTAACTAGTGCACTGCAAAAGCTCTGGCATGTTAACTAGTTACAAAAAAGAAGCAGAACTAGTTAACTAGTGGGGCTCAAAATGTCTACACGTTATACTACGGCCAGTATAATACACACACACACACACACACACACACACACACACACACACACACACACACACACACACACACACACACACACACACACACACACACACACACACACACACACACACACACACACACACACACACGTCAGTCAGATTTTCTTTCCTTGCATCACAGCATCACAACAACAAGACACATATTTAAAGAGGCCCTATTATGCTTTTTGGGGGGTTTACCCTTGACTGTAGTGTGTTCTATAGGTTTCTGTGCATGTCAATGGTCTGCAGAGGCTAAAATCCCTGTGTTCCCTCAATTGGACTCCTTTGTTTACTCCAACACATTGTACGATAGGCTAAGGCGGCGGGACATCTCTAAGAACCAATCACATCAGAGCCGGCCAGCTCACCAATCAGAGCAGACTGGGCTCTGGTTTCAGACAGAGGGTGAAAAGAGGGATACATTAGGGCTTTCTGAACATTAAAGCATGTAAACATCTAGGGGCACAACATACAAATATGAGAGCATACTTCTTTAAGACAAGAAACAAACATTTGATATAATATTAAATCACAGTTTGGGATTTTACCCCGTATTTAATTTCAGGATTGTTTGTGCACATAAAGAGTGCCTCAGTCTTATTTAACAATTCTTTTTTTAAAGGTAATAATTAACATTTACTCTCCAGCACATGATTTGGCTCGATGACAATGTCGATATATTATTATAGCAGGTGGATTCATAGACCGTTTGACTTGTGGAGAAACCCTTGGACCATAGAGTTCATAATCACAAACACATTTGAGTGTACTCACCTAAAAATGACCTTTTTGCAGATCACACACACACACACACACACACACACACACACACACACACACACACACACACACACACACACACACACACACCACACACACACACACACAACACACACACACACACACACACACACACACACACACACACACACACACACACACAGCCTGTAACCTATGGACTACTACTGCCCCACCTCATCGTGTACAAAATGGCCTCTGGTTACTGTGATTTATTTTTATTTTTTAAAGCCAATGTAGAGAACACTACCAAACAGTGTGTCGTTGCTGTAATGTAAGGCTGACTTTCCCACATCCCCCCCCCCCCCCCCCCTTCTGCCCGACAACACTACGGACGCTGAAATGAAATGTGTTTTTTAGTGTTTTTGTGTAGAGAGAAAAGGGCTCTCTGTCAAATCACACAAATGTTATGGTCACTATTACAATATTAAGACTGCGGAAATGCAATGTAAGGCATCATGATGACACAATCGTAAATGAAAGCGTGGTATATTAAATGCATTAAATATATATATGACTGTGCTTTGAAGAGAGGGTTCACATGTGTTTGTGATGCCTTACATGTTTAACTCCCTATATCCAGCCACAAAGCACCCGTTCTGTTACTCTCCCACGCGTAAGGATTTGCACTTTTACATAGAAGCCTATTTAAGTTATTTTGAATTTAAAAATCGCAAATTTTTCGGGAATATTTGTACAGGTTGTGTAAATGGTTGTGTATAACTGTTGCTGTTTAACAGTTTCTTTTGAGTTCAACTGTAAATGACATCTGAATTTCCTCCTCCTCTTCCTCCTCCTCTTCCTCATGCCTTGATTCTCCCAACTTTTTTTTTTTTTAAATAAATGTCGCATTAACAGCTCCTCGCGGTTCCATGTTTTATTTTGAAATGGTGTCAAAAAGTATGCCTGTGACTTTCTCTGTAGAATGTTCTTTTTGTAGTTTCTGTATAAACTGTAAACATGAAGTAATCCCGCTGAAAATATTAAAGCCTAAAGGTGTTTACGCCTGCAGAAAAAAAACAAGGTCTTTGGGAATCCTTACTGAGACAACAGCAGAGGTGTAAAGTAACTAAGTACATTTACTCAAGTACCTGAACTAAGTACAATTCTGAGGTAGCCTACTTGTGTATTTCAATGTGATGCTGCTGTGTACTTCTACTCCACTACAGTTCAGAGGTAAATGGTGTACTTTATTTAATACCTTTAGTTACTTCACAGATGTGGATGAATGATGTGAAATATAATCAAGTGTTAAATCAGACTTTAGTTCCACCTGGAGTAAATTCACAAGCTAGAGTCTCACAAAAAAACGTGTAATAACTACGTTGGTCCACAACGTAGGACGTAGTATTTCTACAAAAACGCCTCTGAAATTGTAAGATCCCTACGTTTTTTTTCACCATTCATTCCAATGGCTGGCGTCTATGTCACGTGATCTTCACATTTCTCCCTGCAGAAAAAAAAAACATGGCCGAACTTCGTTTTATTCTCGGTGTAAAATGCCTATTTTAAAGGTTAGTTTGGTCCATTAAAATGCGTTTTGATGTCATTTGATGCGAGAAATATGAGTTGTTATTTCAGATTATGTGTGCAGTGGATGCACATGATCTTTAGTTTGCTAGTTATTACGAAGATTACTTCAGGAAATTGTGTCTATAGAACGTTTTCATTGTGACCAAGGTGGTTGCTAGGGACGCTGCTATCGATATTATTTCTGTTATGTTGTGTAACTGTTTAATGGTGTTATCTTTATTGCTACCCCCTTCCCCGTCAATGTATAGTGTTGGTCCACAGAGCAAACGTATTAGTTTAACAAAATCCGCATCTAAAATTGTGGCATAGATACGTTATTTTCCCCTGTGCAATTCTCCATTTACTCAATAACACATAATTATCCTTGTGTTTATTTATTTGTTTGATTAATTAATAAACACAAGTTGGAGTCCGTCAGGACCGAGGGTCGGAGCAGCTCATTTGCTTTACAGAATATTACACCCGGAAGTAAGTATTCTCTCCGCGTCGCTTGACAAACCCCGTGATAGTCTTCAAGCTCTGTGATTGGAGAGTGTGCCGAGCGTCGAACAGCACTTGAAATGGGATGGAACCACGGCAGACTGTCCAAAACTGGATTTGAACGGGTCCACCCCGTACCCCCCACCCCGTCCCCAGAACTACACATGGCTATTGTGTTTCGCAACCATGTTCGCAACATGTTCTATGGCACGTCTCTACTGGGAGTTGTAGTTTTAAAAGACGTTTTCGTATTTCCCATAATAAGAAGTTGCCAGTATTAAACTGTGTCCATCCCTGGAGGTTTAGGGGATAGGAAACACTCAAATGTAAAACATATAATTAATAAATGGGTGAAAATTGCTTGTGCCCATAATGGGCTAGCATTACCCACATGTCCAGCTAAGGTCAGAAGAGCTTTATTTAACTAGCTGGTCTTATGTTGTGACCCTGTTGTTAATTGATAACATTACATTACATTAATTGATAAGCCTGAAACATGCACTTGTCAAGGTCAGAGGCACATTTTGCAAATATGGCAGTAGCCATCGATCATCTTAAGATAAGATATACTTTATTGATCCCAAGTTGGAAACATTTTGCGTTACATCAGCATGTGTAACAGTTGTAAATATGCAGTGGTGTATATTTGTAAATCATTTAGTATAATCACACAAATTCTGTGTTTTATATTTAATAATTCTGTGTTCTTTATTTATTGATTGTTCAATACCTGACAAGGCCGGAGATGAAAAACTTTGGTCGCAGGTTCCTCAACAGTGCATTACAAGACATCTATCAATATGTGTGTACCTCCACCATTAAATTGTCGTGTTCTGCACATTTCTTATACTATCTACCAGAGGTGTGGACTCGAGTCACATGACTTGGAATCGAGTCAGACTCGAGTCACACATTTTATGACTTGAGACTCGACTTGACATCACAAAAGACTTGCGACTCGACTTGGACTTGAACACCAATGACTCGGGACTTGACTTGGACTTGAGCCTTCTGACTTGAGGTGACTTGCTACTTTAATTCAGAGGTCTCCAACACGCCGATCGCGAGCTGCCGCTAGAAGAGCAGACTCCCGTCGGGGAAAGCAGAATCTTCAGCCGCTCCTACTCTTGCTGAGAATCCTTGCAGGCAGGGGCGGGTCTTTATTTAGCTGGGCCACCATGCGGCCAATCATATGCGAGGACACACTAGGATCATACCATTATGTGAAAGAAGGGTGGGGGCACAGCATGTGCAGAGCGACGGGGGAGACGGGGAGCCGGATTTAAATGCAAGCGCGTCGGAAAAAAGTCAAGAAATGAGCGAAAACCGAAAAAAAGAAGCAGCATCTGGCTGCTTTTCAATGATATTGGAGAAAGCAAAGCTGAGTGCAGGATTTCTAAAATGAGAATAACCTTCAGAGCAGGGTAAACACTCAGGATTTATTGTCAGAGGTGGGAGAAGTTCAGACAATTAAAAAAAGTTACAATCAGGGTTCCCGCGGGGTCTTAACAAGTCTTAAAAAGTCTTACATTGATAATCAGAATTTAAGGCCTTAAAAGGTCTTAAATATGATTCAGAAGGTCTTAAAAATTATCGGATTTGAAAGGTACTTCTGTGTTGCGATAGCGTCTAAATTTGTTTTGGGGGAAATGTCCGGTGCAAAGTAACCAGTTGCGGGTAATAGCCTTTCATTCCCCCCAACAATTTGTATTGAATTAAATCATGGAACCAGTAATCACTAACTTTGTTTCCCCCGGCCCCTTGTTGGAGAACACCCAGCTAGTAACCTAGCAACCAAGCTTCAGCTCATGTAGCCTATCTTCGAATCTACTTACAAATAAATATGGGGAAGTGTAAGTTCAACCGTATTTGGTTGGAAAACATCTAATTTAGTGCTTGGTTGAAACCAGTGGAGGGAACGTGTTTGAAGCCCGCTGCATCTTTTGCAAAATAAATTAGTGTTTGTTTTGCTAATGTAGCGTTAGCTAATGCAGCAGCAGCTAATGCAGCGTTAGCTGGTGGAGCAGCAGCTAATGCAGCGTTAGCTGGTGGAGCAGCAGCTAATGCAGCGTTAGCTAGTGCAGCAGCAGCTAATGCAGCGTTAGCTAGTGCAGCAGCAGCTAATGCAGCGTTAGCTAGTGCAGCAGCTAATGCAGCGTTAGCTGGTGGAGCAGCAGCTAAGCAGCGTTAGCTAGTGCAGCAGCAGCTAATGCAGCGTTATCTAGTGCAGCAGCAGCTAATGCAGGCGTTAGCTAGTGCAGCAGCAGCTAATGCAAGCGTTAGCTAGGCAGCAGCAGCTAATGCAGCGTTAGCTACTAGCTAGTGCAGCAGCTCCCGCAACAACACCGGGGGACCTGCGGGCTAAGTTTGGGTCTACGTCAACCCTAAAAGCGGAGGTGCTGTAGACGCTAAATACCGTAGCTAAACACCAATCATACAACAGCAACGATGAAATAGTGTAGCCAAGGCAGCAGAGCTCTGAATATAGCTCTTTGTCACTCTCTCTCAGAGACACCCACACACACACACACACACACACACACACACCACACACACACACACACACACACACAAACACACACACCACACACACACACACACACACACACACACACACACACACACTAGGGCTGCTCGATTATGGCAATAATCAAGATTATGTTGGTCAATAATTAATATCATGATTATTAAATATGATTATTCATTGACTTTGAAAACATCCATTTATTGAACTTTAAAACAGATAATAATTTGAACAGTATCTTTTTAACTGTTGATTACCCTGAACGTATAATTCAACTGAAAAACCAATACAAAAATTTATTAAATAAATGATACATTACTAAAAAATTAATTAGATCAAATATGTTGTAGTGCACTGTCACAACCTAGCAAAGCAAAATAATCGTTTTTTACGATTATGTTGTTTTCGTAATTGTGGCAGGCCAAAATCGTAATTGCGATTAAAATATGATTAATTGCACAGCCCTAACACACACTCAAGCACACACAGACGCACACACATACACACACTTTTTGTCTAACACGCTAACACAGTTCTGTACTGTTACGCTGTTGTGTTCAGTCACTGTTCTTATGTTGAACATGAATACATTTACTTTGTAAGTGATTATGGGACGTATTTCTTCTTTATATACATTTTCCTTCATACTTTATTGCCGTGAAATAGGTCTTAAATTCTATTCAAAGTGGTCTTAAAAAGGTGTTAAAAAGTCTTACATTTGAGTTGGCGAAACCTGCAGGAACCCTGTACAATAAAAAGTCCTGCATTCAAAATGTTACAAGTAAAAGTACAAAAGTATTAGCATCAAAATATACTTAAAGTACCACCTGCAGAGGGATCTAGATGCAGGTGTTCTTTTCCCCATAGAGACCGCCTCGCTGCACATTATCCCTTGCATAAAGATAGATTGTGGGTCCCTTATAACATGTTGTACACAGTAGAAATAAACATTCTGGTTACCTCAACATCAGGGATCTTATCCATTAAACTCCTTCTGAATCAAACCGTCACGGTAGCCTTACCTTACTGATCCCTCTTAAATTAGAAAAACACACGTTACTTTACCAGCAGAGAGAAAATGGATTATTAAATTATTAATGTGACTAATAAAGAGCTGTTTGATTATTAAGTATTATTCTGTTGATCGATGTCATTACATTTGGTGAAAAACACATAATGACTTGTTTATGACTCGTTTTGTCAAAGTTTAGGACTTGACTTGACTTGAACTTGCCCATCCTGACTTGAGACTTGACTTGGACTTGCAAAACAATGACTTGAGACTTGACTCGGACTTGAGCGCAAAGACTTAAGACTTGACTCGGACTTGCAAAACAATGACTTGGTCCCACCTCTGCTATGTACATACATCTTATATAAGAGTATAATACATATGTATAATATCAGTTAAAATAAGTGCTTCAACATAGTTAACATTGCTGGAGGTATACACAACGTTTTTCATTCATTGCATAACTACACCGTTTGTGTATATGATATGTCATTAAACCTTAGAAAATCTTGAAAGGGATGTGCAAAATAGTCATTATATACAGTCTTTAATTAACTATTAGTAGAGAATAACGAGTAATGAATATACTTTATAGGGATCCTATTAATATCTAATAATAAAAATAATGAAATGCAATAACATGCTTTAACCACTAGGTGTCCCTTTATATCAGCTGTGCACCTTTATGGTGTAAATACAGCCTCTCTACCAATTGGATCAAATATAAAAGTCAGCCGAATTAGTGTTGATACTGCAAGGAGACGTATTGTGTGAAAAGAAATGTAAGATGTTGTTTAATGGCTGATATATTTATGATCCATGTCACGTTTTCAGTGTTGGCGGCAGTTCCTCATGTTTGTCTAGAAGTCTTCTCATCAGGGCTCTATAAATAGAGAACTACGGCAGATATGTAATATGTAATGCAGCCGAACCGTGTATTACAATGCCGTTATGTGATGACTTTCAAAGAGAAAAGCAAGCACACTCGGAATAAAGTGTTTTCGGTCTGTTTCCGGTATTTGTTTAATGACGATGTGATGTGAGATGTGAGACTGGAATTGCACAGGGGAAAATAACGTATCTATGCCACAATTTTAGATGCGGATTTTGTTAAACTAATACGTTTGCGCTGTGGACCAACACTATACATTGACGGGGAAGGGGGTAGCAATAAAGATTACACCATTAAACTGTTACACAACATAACAGAAATAATATCGATAGCAGCAAAGTAAAAGTCATAAAAGTCAGTCAATGCTTTCCAAAAGCACGAGCAGTGAACTCCAGGCCCACGTGACTGAACTCAAAATTGAAAGAAACAGACTAAGAAATGACGTAAGCTCCATGATCAAAACTGCCAAAAAGAATTTCATCAATGTCAAAACTGAGGAAAACAAAAATAAACCCTGTGAACTTTGGAAACTACTCAATAACCAGCTTGGCTGCAGTTAAAAACTCAAAACGAGATTGGACTGGAACTGGAAGAGTAGGACAAATAGTGATGAAGCTTAATATTTCAAAGAAAAGTTGAAAAGGTTGAAACCGTTTGAAATGACTGTCAGTGCTGATGGAAAGCAGGCGAAATAAATTGATTGTTTTACCCAGGAATAAGTGTTTACAAGGCGGGTAACACACACACACACACACACACACACACACACACACACACCCCTTGCGTTTTGAAGACTGGTCAATCCGAAATGGATGAACAGCAGCCCAGTTTCCCAGCTTTGCAGTCTATCCACGGGTAGCCTCTTGTTTCCTCTGCCACATTTCCTCCGTCCATACCTCTGGGAAAGGTGAGCTTGAGCTAGCCAGGGGAACGTTGCTAGCGCAGCTAACGTGCACGTTAGCTAGCATTATCCACGCGGCTCTTCTGATGATGTAGTACTAGTAGCAGCTTCACTTGAGCTTCGGTGCTGCTAGCTTCTTTCTTCTTGTGAATTATATTCTTTTTAGAAAAGTCAAGTAAAAAAACGTTTACCTTCCATTATAGAGCTTTTTCGTTAGCGTTCTTGAGGGAAAGAGCTGCCGCAAAATCGGCGGGCGGTGAGCTCGCTGCGGGGTCACCAGCGTGATGACGAATCATCATTTTTGAAGGAAATTGTTTTTATTTTTTATTATAGGCCATTACTGTGAAATGTATTATGTTTTTGTCATTATTACAACAAATACACACTTGCAACTGATAAGACTGGCAATGATTTTATATTTATTAGACTATTAAAAACAAGATCATGCTCCAAATAAGTGGGGGTACGGCGTACCCCCGCGTCCAACGCCCACTACACCACTGGACATAACACAAGAAGAACATCCTGTTTTTGTTTTTGAAAGACAAACCTTTATTAATGATCCAAACATTTCCTTTGATCACACATCCCATCAGTAAAGTGTGTTCAATGATTTCATGATCAGTTTCTCTTTATCCACCATGATGTGTTTCATCTCAGCTGTTTCAAACAGAACCAGACATGATTTACTTATTGATTAATATCATGATGAGTTATGTTCTATAAAACATCAGAGTACCCACTTTCTATTTGGACAACAACAACAACAACAACAATTAGTTATCATTATATAGTCATCATAATATCATTTAAAATAAACATGTGATGATGAAATAAGTGTGATAACCATCTGGGAACTCATGTGTTTGTTAATTTGGGCAACAATAACATTTAATCTGTCAGAATAATACATGTGATTATAAATGTCTCTGTTGTTTTAGAGCCAGAATAAAATGTGTAGAATAAAAGAAGCTGTGCTGCTTTCTCTCTGAAGACTCGTGCACTACAAGAGAAACAACAACAAGAATCAAAAGAAATATCCAACACATATTTAGAGCAAAGTTTACATATCAGTTCAGGTGAACAAGGATCCTCCTGAGCAGTGACAGCCTCCATGGCAGACACAGGAAGGAGCCGGAAGAAAGTCCAACATCTACAGAACAACTCGTGAGAAGACGTTGAAGCACATCCCATCATGTTTGATTGACAGCTGATCTCTGCAGTGAAGACATGGACAATCAGCTCTGATGGACACACGGTGAGTTTAAGAAGTAGAAGAGTTCCTCCAAGGACTTCAGGCTATTTGGTTTACAGAACTCAGCAGTGGCTCCATAAAGATAAACTCCAGCATGTAGCGGCTGAGTGAACGTGGTCTGGACTCTGTGGAGGAGAGTCATGGTTTCAGAGACGCTGTAGAAGGACAGAACACCTGCTCTGTGATCCAGGTACACTCCTACTCTGGAGGACAGAGGACCTGAGACGGGAGTGCGGATACTGTTGTAACGAAATGAATAACTGTTTTGGTCACAATCTAAGGACCAAGATTTGTCATTGTCTCCAAATAAACTTTCATCCCCTGCTCTGCTGATATTCTTGTATGCGACTGCTACACAAACTACTACCCCTCTCCACTCCACCTCCCAGTAACAACGTCCTGTCAGACTCTCTCTACTCAGGACCTGAGAATAATCAGTGAATCTGTCTGGGTGACGAGAATAAGACTGTTTTTGTTTCATGTATGTTGCTTTTCTGCCCCCCTCAGATAATACCAGCTGTGTGTTTGCTGTGTTTGGATCCAGAGTGATCTCCTGTGAATATGTGAAGAACCCAGCTCTGGTGGTGGGCTCTGCTGCTGACGGTAAAACCTCCACTTCAGTCGGTGAGACGTTTGTCCATTCCTCTCTCAGGACGTCCTGTAGTTTGTCTCTGACTGCTGACAGGGCCGCCGTCACGTCCTCAAAGTAGCTCAGAGGACGGATGTTGATGCTGGAGGAGTGTGTAGCTTCACTGAGGGCTGGCAGTGAGGGGTAGCTGAGCAGAAACTGGTTGTGATCCTCTGTGTGAGACAGCAGCTTCAGCTCAGCGTCTCTCCTCTTCAGCTCAGCCATCTCCTGCTCCAGCTTCTCCTGGAGCTCTCTGACTCGACTCACTTCTCTCTTCTGCTGGGATCTGAGCTGCTGCTTCACATCAGAGCTTCTCTTCTCCATGAGACGGATCAGCTCAGTGAACGTCTTCTCACTGTCCTCCACTGCTTTATCAGCAGAGCCATTGACGGCCTGCACCTCCTGCTGAAGCAGCTTCACCTCCTTCTCTCCGTCCTCGATTCTCTGCTGGATGTTTAGTCGACTCCCCTCCAGCTCTCTCTGCCTCTCAGTCCTCTCTGCTGCAGCTGACACCGTGTTGTGGCCTTTGTGTTCGTCCACAGAGCAGAGATAACAGATACTCTGCTGATCAGTGCGGCAGAACAGCTTCTTCACCTCGTCGTGACGAGAGCAGATGTTCTCCTGGAGCTTCTTGGAGGGCTCCACCAGCTTGTGTTTTTTTAATTGAGCTACGTTATAATGAGACTGGAGGTGCTTCTCGCAGTACGATATAAGACACACGAGGCAGGACTTACAGGCTCTCAGCTTCCTCCCAGTGCAGACATCACAGGCCACATCTCCAGCTCCAGCATAGCAGAGATCAGCAGGAGCAGCTGGGGGTCCAGTCTTCTTCAGCTCCTCCACTAAAGCTGCTAACATGGTGTTCTTCAGCAGGACAGGCCTCGGTGTGAAGCTCTGCCTGCACTGAGGGCAGCTGTGGATTAGCTCTCCATCCCAGTGCTGTTTAATACACTTCATGCAGTAGCTGTGTCCACAGGGAATAGTCACCGGATCCTTCAGTAGATCCAGACAGATGGAACAAGAGAAGGTCTCCCGGTCCAGCTGAACTCCTTTCTGCGCCATTTCACCTCTCAGTAGCAGCGAGTGTGTGAGTTTCACTTCCTGAGAGCTGAAACTAGTGTGACAGGTTATCTGAACAGCATGTGTGTGTGCAGTGAATGTGGCTTATCAGCTCTTGTACTTTGCCCACATGTTGGTTACAGCCCTCCTCCTCAGTGTGAATCTGAAGGGGAGGAACCAGCAAGCACAGAGTGGAGCTGGCTGTGTCTGAGAGCAGGAAGAAGAGGGAGGGCTCATCAAACTCTGAGTCATTCCAGGAAGAGGAGCAGCGCTCAGACTCTGACCTACATATGGCAAGCCATTTGAGTATTTATTCCATATCCTTGATATCAGACGGAAGCTGCCTACAGTTGGCTCTTTGATTTCACTTGTTAGATATATGGTCACTAGTTTGGCACTCTGCTTTACTAGTTAAATAAAACATTATACTAGTCGCTCTTTTTCAGCAACTAGTGGCACTTTTGTCCGATAGTTACCACATAAGCCTTACTAGTTACGCCAGGAGCAGCACTAGTAGCACCAAAGTCCCAACATGTAAGCTTTTTGATGAACTAGTGGCCCTCTGACCGTACTAGTGACACTAAAAGTCTTACAAGTTAACTAGTGCGCTGCAAAAGCTCTGGCATGTTAACTAGTTACAAAAAAGAAGCAGAACTAGTTCTAGTGGGGCTCAAAATGTCTACACGTTATACTATGGCCAGTATAATACGCACGCACACACACACAACACACACACACACACACACACACACACACACACACACACACACACACACACACACACACACACACACACACACACACACACACACACACACACACACACACACACACACACACACACACACACACACACACACACACACACACACACACACACACACACACAGCCTGTAACCTATGGACTACTACTGCCCCACCTCATCGTGTACAAAATGGCCTCTGGTTACTGTGATTTATTTTTATTTTTTAAAGCCAATGTAGAGAACACTACCAAACAGGGTGTCGTTGCTGTAATGTAAGGCTGACTTTCCCACATTCCCCCCCCCCCCCCCCTTCTGCCCGACAACACTACGGACGCTGAAATGAAATGTGTTTTTTAGTGTTTTTGTGTAGAGAGAAAAGGGCTCTCTGTCAAATCACACAAATGTTATGGTCACTATTACAATATTAAGACTGCGGAAATGCAATGTAAGGCATCATGATGACACAATCGTAAATGAAAGCGTGGTATATTAAATGCATTAAATATATATATGACTGTGCTTTGAAGAGAGGGTTCACATGTGTTTGTGATGCCTTACATGTTTAACTCCCTATATCCAGCCACAAAGCACCCGTTCTGTTACTCTCCCACGCGTAAGGATTTGCACTTTTACATAGAAGCCTATTTAAGTTATTTTGAATTTAAAAATCGCAAATTTTTCGGGAATATTTGTACAGGTTGTGTAAATGGTTGTGTGTAACTGTTGCTGTTTAACAGTTTCTTTTGAGTTCAACTGTAAATGACATCTGAATTTCCTCCTCCTCTTCCTCCTCCTCTTCCTCATGCCTTGATTCTCCCAACTTTTTTTTTTTTTAATAAATGTCGCATTAACAGCTCCTCGTGGTTCCATGTTTTATTGTAGTTTCTGTATAAACTGTAAACATGAAGTAATCCCGCTGAAAATATTAAAGCCTAAAGGTGTTTACGCCTGCAGAAAAAAAACAAGGTCTTTGGGAATCCTTACTGAGCCAACAGCAGAGGTGTGAAGTAACTAAGTACATTTACTCAAGTACTGAACTCGAGTACAATTCTGAGGTACTTGTACTTGTGTATTTCAATTTGATGCTACTGTGTACTTCTACTCCACTACATGTATTTAATACCTTTAGTTTAAGATAAGATAAGATGAACCTTTATTAATCCCCTAGGGGAAATTCAGTTGTACAAAGCAGCAACAGGGTCAGCGTGAACAAAACAGTACAGCAAAGATTCACACAGATCAATAAAATCTAAAATAAATAATAAATAACATAAAATCAAGGAAATAATGATAATAATAATAAAAGACTATGAAAATAGGAGAAGAATAAAAATAAGAGTAAAATAACTGTCAGCATATATACATATTTGGTCGTCATCTAAATTCTAAAGTGCGGAATAAGTTAAAGTGACAAGTTAACATGGGTTGTGGAAACAGTGTATATTTATGACCAGTAGTGTTAATTTCGTTGACTAAATCTATGACGAAATATGTTCGTCAACGACCTTTTTTTCCATGACGAAAACGAGACGATGACGAGACGGCACCGACGGCAGTAAACAATAACTGTGACGAAATCATCATGCAATATCGTCGACGAAAAGTGACGAGACGAAAATGTAGTTCACTAAATAAAAACTATGCCAAAATCTCTCTTTACTTTCGTTGACGAAAAATGAGGAGACGAAATATTATCAAAGATAACGTTACATTTCTGATAGTCAGTTTTTCTCCCAGCAGTTCCATTTCCGGGGCTGCGGCTGGGCAGCAGCTGTGTGTCTGCGGTGCGCGCGGCGGTAGATTTTAATTACACCAGGCAGCGGCACAATATGAACTGTCAGGAAGACTCGGGTCTAACTCATGGTCTAACTAACCTTATTTAACAGAAAATGAAATGGCAACAGGGCTTGGGAGCAGTGGTCGCACTCGCGTTAACCGAATAACCCCCCGTCAGCGCGAGTGATTGATAAATTGTGCACTCGACGGATAATAATGGATTATGACGGAAATGTTACGATCCGTCAAAATTACTGACAACGAAAAAGTCTAAAGCCACCACTGCTTGGGAGAAAGAAACGATGTGATATTTGGGCCCATTTTCGCTACAATGAGGCGGAGAAAAAAAGCGAGTGCATTGTTTTATCAGAAGGGAAGCAATGTGGCCATAACACAGAGGTAAAAACACCACAAACCTGAGCAGATACTCTGCAAAGCTGCTTTCTTAATCATTCAACCTGTGTTTTTCATCAAATAAGGACAAGATATAATCTTATTTATTTATATATACTAAAATGACAAATTATTGGTTTTGGCTAGACTAGTTTGACTGAAATGTTCTATATAATCTGATGACTAAAAAATACTCAACAGTTTTTATTGACAAAAAGTAGACTCAAATAATTAGTTTTCTTTGACTAAAATATGACTAAAATGCTCAGACTTTTAGTCGACTAAATCTTGACTAAAATGTTTACTGTTTTAGTCGACTAAAATAAGACTAAAATGCTCAGACTTTTAGTCGACTAAAACTTGACTAAATAAAAACAGGATGAAGGTGACTAAATATGACTAAAACTAAAAAGGAAATTTAACAAAGGACTATGACTAAAACTAAATAAAAAAATAGTTGACGAAATTAACACTAATGACCAGTGATTTAATTGTATTTCTTTTTCATATTTAACCCCTTATTGTGCAGCCTGATGGCTACAGGCACAAAGGACTGTCCGAGGCGCTTGGTGCGTTGTTGTGGAGGGATGAGTCTGTGGCTACAGATTTACAGATGTGGATGAATGATGTGAAATATAATCAAGTGTTGAATCAGACTTTAGTTCCACCTGGAGTAAATCCACAAGCTACCCTGCAGTATACAAAGTCATTCAGACTAGCTGCACCTTTACCAGCTTTGAGAACACTTTCATGATCAATCATTATAAAACATATCATATATATTATTCTGAAATGGACCAATCTGCACAACGAATACTTTTACTGTCGCTACTTTCACTATATTTTGATGTAATACTTTTATACTTTTACTTGAGGAACATTTTGAATGCAGGACTTGTACTGTAACAGAGTATTCCTACACTCTGGTACTTCTACTTTTACTCAAGTACAATATCTGAGTACTTCTACTTTTACTCAAGTACAAGATCTGAGTACTTCTACTTTTACTCAAGTACAAGATCTGAGTACTTTTACTTGAGTAACATTTTGAAAGCAGGACTTTTACTGTAACAGAGTATGGCAATTGTAATTAAATAAAGTACTTGAATAGATGTACTTTATGATAAAAAGTAAAAATCTATCCAGAAACATATTAACAAGGCCAAGGTTAGGAGATACCACACATAATAAAACACTGCAGATAATAAATGTATACCAATATATATATACTCAAGTAATTTGTTATATTTTTATAGAATTTTTCCTTTGCATTTGCTTTCAAAATGTTTCCATTATATCAGTTTTTATACAATTCATTTAAGTGTTAATAAAGTTGAGTTGTGGAGACTGTTCTATTATTGTCATTGTACAGGTACAGCAAAATGAAAAAGCAATCCTGTCCGTGTATATCTACACATCGACAGCAACAGCAATATGGTTCTACGTACATACAGTGGCGGCCGGCCCATAGGGGCGCTAGGGGCGCCGCCCCACCTCTAAAAAATATTTTTAAAAAATATTAAATTAAAAAATATATATTTAAAAAATATATATATTTTATATTTTTAATTTTAATGAACAAGATAAATATCATACAATTGGTATCAGTAAAATGTATAATCTACAATAAAATCTCGTTTAAAATTGTGTTACGATGTCTAAAGTTACTGATAAGTCACATGTTTCCTGCCTGGCCTTGCCCATGGCATTAGTTTATCATTACCGGGCGGAGCCCCCGAGACAAACAGCAGCAACCAGCACGTTGCAAAAGTCTCAATAGTAAACTGTGCCGCCGAAACATAATTTCAGCCAATCAGCGCCGTCAAATATTTTGGTCACGAGGGCGCTCACGTTGGCGCCCACGTTGCTTACGTGCGTTGACGTGAGTTGTTTTTTAGACTTGTGAGTGACCAAGGTGACACAGAAGTTGGATGAGAATGGTGTGCAGGTGGAGTCGCCGGACCTCGGTCCGCACCAGGCCCGGACTGGCCATCGGGAGCACCGGGAGGTTTCCCGATGGCCTGGCCTGCTAAGTGGCCTGCTGGCCTGAGGAATTCTTTTTATGTATGTATTGTGAACGCAACGCTGCGCAAATGTGGGTCTGACTCTGCCTCACAGAGGGTGACTGGCTGTACATGATGTGGCCTGCCGACATGGCCACTTTCATACAGACCATACACTAATGCCCTCGATTGGTCTCTGTTTGTCATTCAAGCTCGGGAGGGTGTGTGTATGTGTGGCGCGAGCGAGCGAGAGAGAGAAAGCGCGCGCACCGGTTACGTGTAGGCTATTATTGTTGTTAGCATCTGGTGCTAGCTAGCTGCGCTAACGGATATAAGGAGCTGTTTCAACAACAAGGTGGAGGAGAGTCCTCTCCTGTCAGACTGAGAGACTGATAACTACAGCTCAGGTGAGGTAAAGGACTCTGCTGAGTGTTTAGATAGTTAACTTAGTTCTCAGTGGGTCTCACGGTTTGGTCACCATTCATGTAAACACATATTTTCATTTGAGGGGGGAGTGATTAGTCAAATATAGATGAATAATAATTAAAAAACGTTAACTAGGTGAAAAAATGTAAGATAAACTATTACAACTTGTTGAGAGCTAAAACTAGTCTTTGCTTCTGCCTCAAAGAGGAGCAGGGGGGAGACAGGAGAGGCTGGTTCAGGAGCACAGACACACTCACAACTATAAATGAACCAAAAACAAATAAATAAACAAGTTTCAATGTTTTTTCATATTGGATATGGTATGTTATTGGTTATGGCCATGTTCTTATGATTTTATGATTATTTAAATGTATACAGTTCTGTTTCATATGGGTGTAGTCTCTTTATTTCCCCCTCAAAATGCACCAGATTGATGCATTTAAGTCCAACATTTAAAAAAAACATCTTACCGGGGGAGAATGCCCCCGGACCCCCCTATAGGATTTGAGGTCCACCCCCACTTAAAATATGTTCACATGAAAAGGTTCCTAAATAGATTTGCAATTTTTTTTAAATAGTAACCCATCTCCATATGTTTATTTTTTGGTAGTAGATTTAGAGGGCTATCACTACGGGCAGCAACGCTGTAAATATTGACAAATAAATCCAGCAAAATGCCACAAAAAACTGGTAGTGGCCTGGCTGGGTGTATAATTCCCGGCCTGACTTATTATCCCAGTCCGGCCCTGGTCCGCACCCAATTCCGTGCAAGAGCTACTCTCCAATCCTTTCGAAAGGAGAAGTTTGGGAGATAAATTGATACTTAAAGACCTTGGACCGGACCAACCCGATTTGTATATATCACAGCAAGCTCGTGAAAAAGACAAAACGTATCAAAGAGGCTTCTCACGTAGCTGTTACACCAGAAAGGCATGGCTAGCTGGATGCAAACAGGTAAATGCTATCTTTTGTTTCCCATGCTTGCTCTTCAAACAGCCGGGGACAGATACGATCTGTTCAGAAACTAGACAAAAGTTAAACAAGTACAAACCACAGACTGTCTGTGTCATGGAGAATACAGTCGCTGGTTTATTTATGTCTGTATAGGCCGTTGTTGTGAGTGTGGACGGTCGGAGCATATATAACGTTAGCTTAGCCAAGCTCTATTCAGAAAACAAGCATTCTAAAAGGTTTTTCGCCTGCCGTCTGTCTTCAGACTTGTCAAAGCATTAATTCATGGTTTTTACTAACCGGTATCAGTATGTTGTTACGTCGGCATAATTTAGAAACGTGTATTACAATTTAATCACGGGAAAATACCAGAAGTCCTAATTTGAGGGGTCATTTCTCCCAAAAAAATATCAACAGCCCCACCAAAAATATTTTACACCAGCCGCCACTGCGGATTTTACATAGAAGCCTATTTAAGTTATTTTGAATTTAAAAATCGCAAATGTTTCTGGAATATTTGTACAGGTTGTGTAAATGGTTGTGTATAACTGTTGCTGTTTAACAGTTTATTTTGAGTTCAACTGTAAATGACATCTGAATTTCCTCCTCCTCTTCCTCCTCCTCTTCCTCATGCCTTGATTCTCCCAACTTTTTTTTTTTTTAAAATAAATGTCGCATTAACAGCTCCTCGTGGTTCCATGTTTTATTTTGAAATGGTGTCAAAAAGTATGCCTGTGACTTTCTCTGTAGAATGTTCTTTTTGTAGGTTCTGTATAAACTGTAAACATGAAGTAATCCCGCTGAAAATATTAAAGCCTAAAGGTGTTTACGCCTGCAGAAAAAAAACAAGGTCTTTGGGAATCCTTACTGAGCCAACAGCAGAGGTGTAAAGTAACTAAGTACATTTACTCAAGTACCGAACTCAAGTACAATTCTGAGGTACTTGTACTTGTGTATTTCATTGTGATGCTACTGTGTACTTTTACTCCACTACATGTAATTAATACCTTTAGTTACTTCACAGATGTGGATGAATGATGTGAAATCTAATCAAGTGTTGAATCAGACTTTAGTTCTACCTGGAGTAAATCCACCAGCTACCCTGCAGTATACAAAGCCATTCAAACTAGCTGCACCTTTACCAGCTTTGAGAACACTTTCATGATCAATCATTATAAAATATATCATATACATTATTCTGAAATGGACCAATCTGCACAACGACTACTTTTACTGTCACTACTTTCACTATATTTTGATGAGAATACTTTTCTACTTTCACTTGAGGAACATTTTGAATGCAGGATTTTTACTGTAACAGAGTATTCCTACACTCTGGTACTTCTACTTTTACTCAAGTACAAGATCTGAGTACTTCTACTTTTGCTCAAGTACAAGATCTGAGTACTTCTACTTTTACTCAAGTACAAGATATGAGTACTTCTACTTTTACTCAAGTACAAGATCTGAGTACTTCTACTTTTACTTGAGTAACATTTTGAATGCAGGACTTTTACTGTAACAGAGTATGGCAATTGTAATTAAATAAAGTACTTGAATAAATGTACTTTATGATTAAAAAGTACAAATCTATCCAGAAACATATTAACAAGGCCAAGGTTGGGAGATACCACACATAATAAAACACTGCAGATAATACATGTATACCAATATATATATACTCAAGTCATTTGTTATATTTTTATAGAACTTTTCCTTTGCATTTGCTTTAAAAATGTTTCCATTATATCAGTTTTTATACAATTCATTTAAGTGTTAATAAAGTTGAGTTGTGGAGACTGTTCTATTATTGTCATTGTTCAGGTACAGCAAAATGAAAAAGCAATCCTGTCCGTGTATATCTACACATCAACAGCAACAGCAATATGGTTCTACGTACAGACATTTGCATTCATACGATAAATAAATGCAGTTCAAATCACAGTGTTCTAAAACAGAAGTGAAATGTGCATGTCAGAGGTGATCACTTAACGCTGCCAGCTATATTTGTTTATCTGTAAGTAACGTGTTTTGTGAAACTTGTCACAGTAGAGCAGTGGCGGCGCCAGAGTATTTTTGTTGGGTAATCTATGGTAGGGCTAACTAACCCATACAGTGGTGGGGCTCGAGTCAGTATTTGTAATATAATTACATACACGCTATATCGCCCCCCTTGACAGTGAAACACCACGCGTGAGGCTTTTATTAGTCTCCTTTTATCAGCTAAATTACATCGAGAGCAACAGGTGTGAGTTAAACAATACAATAGCCTATTCTGCTAATTCCACGTTGTTACAACATGGTACGCAGCGGCAGAAACAAGAAAAGTTGGCATAAGAGGAAAGAGAGAGAGAGAGAAGAGAGAGAGAGAGAGAGAGAGAGAGAGAGAGAGAGAGAGAGAGAGAGAGAGAGAGAGAGAGAGAGAGAGAACACACACACACACACAAAACAGGCGGCCTGTATCTCTATTGTCATACAAAACACTTTTTCAAATGACCCATTATTACAAAATATATTCAAAACTCACTATTCACTCTTCAGGTGGGTCGTGTGACTCTGGCACCTGTTCGACTTGTACCTCAATGCGAGGGCGTTTAAGAACACATCTATCCATCCGAAATATACAAGTAATCCTAGAAGTTCTGCTGTCTGTCTGCAATTTACTCTGCGCGAGTTTGGGGACTTTTCACTGAACGTGACGTATCAGTAATGCATGACGCAGCAGCCCAACGTTTCGTTGCTCTGATTGGCTGTAGGTCTATTCAAATTGCATTCGGAGGCATTTTGATCTGACCGCGGCCGCGCTGATATTATAACGCGAGAGAATGTCCACACATTTAGTGTATAAAACTCCCCCACTACTTAGACTATTCCTTGCACCCCTCTAGCATAAGCCCGAATGGTCTCAACCATATTGCGTCAGTAACGTGCACTTGTTGTTGCAGCAGGATCAGTTTGTGTGTTGTGGACACGAACGGTAGATTTTCGCAATCCGTGTTCTCAACATGCTTACTTTAACATACTTTTTCATGGTCAGGCTAAGGTAGGGCTAAGCCATTTCTTGGTATGGCTGTAGCCTACCCCAGCCATACCCTGGCGCAGGCCCGGTTCCAGAACAAACTCAGGGTGCATCTGAGTCCCCGGCCACACAAGGACGAAAACGGCTAAACGCATAGGATTAACGCAAACGCAATCGCAAACAAGCTTCCGTCCACACGCAATAGTCATCCGGATAGTTTCTGTCCACACGAGACCGCTCCGTTTAGCTCTGTTGAGAGTTTTTCATAATATGTTTAATACTTAAAAACGAAAGTTAGTTATAATCAAATATAATCAATTATATTCTTGTATAACCCACAATGAAAATGCTTCATATTTTAGGTGTTCTATAGTTACAGTATAAACAAAACAAAGTGGTTTGTTTAGGTTGAGTTTTCTTCCTCTCCTCTGGCAGCAGTCCACAGGGAGGGGGGGCTTCACACTAGAGAAACACATTAAAGGCCAAAAAGAGGTCATGTCCTTTTTACCTCATATGAAAGGGTGTCTTATCCCATAACAGCTGTGGAACATGTCGGGACATGTTTAGCCTTGTACATTAGTGCGCATGCGCAGTTTTCAACTGAATTGGGTGAAGAGGAGGAGTTTGTTTTTTGGGTTTAGGATCCAGTTTTTTTAGCATAAAGAGACTGGTATTTTGAGAGAGCGAGAGAGAGGGGGGGTAACCCCTGGTAGACTCTCTCCGGGTAGGCTGTGTGCTTCAGAGCTGGGTTAATAGCTCTCGGTAAGGTCCTTCCAGACGGGGTAAATATCTCTCGAATGTATTGGTTGTTGGCTGAGTGGAATGATTTGATGAGAGATGTGTGTATGAACATTATAAATACCGCGACCTGTGGGGAAATCTTGCCCCCCGAATTTTGCGGACAGGTATGGGTTTTTGAGTGTTAATCCGCCGTCTGTGTCGGAAAAAAACGGTATGAAACTGATGTGAATTGAGTTGGTGAAATGAAAAAGTTGAATGCGCTTTTATTGTCACCGGTCTTTTTACGAGGAAATACCTCTAAATTCTATCGGGAGAATTTTAAAAATGTCACAACTGAAATGGGCAGTTGGAATTAAAACATTTTGGTAATAAATGTAAGACTGTGAATTAAAGTTTCATTTGAACATGATCACAGCACGGTTTTTTGTTAGGATGATTATAATGTTGTAAAGAGAGAAGGTAAAAACCCTGTATTAGTTTGGACCTATTTTTCTTCAAATAAACTGATCCCACCTTTTGGACTGGGATAATTTAAAAGACACCTGTGCCCTCCTCTCCTGCTTCAAAGGTAAGATTGCATCCTGCCACACACACTTAGGTAGGAGCACACTCCATTTACTGATATCAAAATCCTTCGGGATCGCTTAAACAGATTAAAAAAGAGTTGTCTGAATTGAAACAGCAGTTAATTGAAACCTTGGTTCTTCGGGAAGTTAGTAGAGGTGAGATCTTGCTGACGTTGGTGGATCTGAGCCAAGCAGCAAACTTACATAGACTCAATAACTTCGGAAAAGGTCAATTAGTAGGTCAGAGTAATTTACCGGAATAAATTATCAGGACCACCAAAACTCTAAACATGGCGCCCAACGTGGGGCTCTGTGAAAAGTAATATCTTTACAGAGTCAAAATACAAGAACCAAAACGACCTAGTGAAAAAAGTCGAGGAATACAAATCAGCGAAATACAGGCTGAAAGTCTTGTTAAAATACCTACCCCAAATCCTAGAATATATAATTAAACCTGAAAGTGTAGTAATTTAAGTTAATACTATTGCACCGGACTGAGGGTTATATTATATCGGATATAGCTGTCTGATTAAAGAAGCTAAAGAAGGTTCATTTTCCCCTAGTCAAATTGAGAAGCCTGTGGTCCCTTTAACACAGGTTTAGGTGGCTAAAGTGAAGTCAGCCGTAGGAGCACTGCTCAGTACTTGTCCAATTACTTTGAAACTTATAGGTAGGACTTGACCAAGAGCTGCGGTTTGAATTTTTGCGTTAAAACATAACGTGGGGAAGAGTTAATAGGAGATTTAATAAAGATAAACATAGGTCTAAAGGTACCTTATGCTGTTGAAAAAATTCGAAGCTCGGTACATACAACTCTTAGCTGAGGTACCCGCATGTACTAACTGAATCCAGAAAGAGAACTTATAACCAAGTGACGGTATAGTCGGACTGTACACCCGGCGAGAGTAAAGCCTAGGAACTTGCATGTGTATAAAAAAGTGAACTTGAACCCTTTAATGCATTTTTGTGTTGTTTTTTAAAACAAACAAACAAAAATAAATGGCGGACGAGGTTAGAACGCAGTTTTTAATGACTCGGAGCCAACCACACAGGGGGGATACACAGAAGCAAAATCCGGAGCTTCTGCCCGCCCTGGTCAGCTTAGCCCAGACCCACGGGCTACCGCGACCAAAATACTTTCCTGTCAGACTAACGTTTGACAGAGAGCAACAAGCAGGTGGTATAATGTTTGAGACCCTATCTCCACCATACAGGGATAAAAGCTCAAAAAATGCCATTTAGGAGTATCCCATCTACTACTCCTAGAAAAAAAAACACATTGTTAGACATGATGTTCGGGAAAAAGGAATGTTGGAAATAAATAATGTCAAATATTGAAAATCCTAAAACTGGATCAACAAACCAGGTTAATAAACCCTGCTAATAGGAAGCTAAAACATGCAGGAGAAATAGCAGCAGCTCTGGCAAAGAGAATAGATCCTAGCATGCAAGCACAGTGTGATAATATGATAAGGACTATTAAACTGTCAGAAGGCAATGTGGTGATCAGATGACCCACAAATACCGGTTGTTTTGAATGTACTTTTAAGAAAAAACCTATGTGGGAACTATCAGCAGATAATCAAGCCCCAAAAATATCTTCAAAACTAATATGAGAAAGTTTTTGCGAAGCTAAAGCTCAAATACTTTACCAAAATCAACTAAACTATTTACTTTTGACCCCTGTTTGAGAATGGGATTTTCCGTTACACAACGGAAAACTCAATTCAAGCCTTAAAGAATGCTTTAAAGACAAGTCAATGAGAGTTAAATGTGGTGCTATTTTTCTCATGAAGGAGAATGCACTTTTGGAAAAAAAGTCTCCTCTTTTCTCTGCTCCCGAGGTGCTGCAGAAACACGCAGCAAACAGGGTCAAAGACAGGCGTGACCTCTGGAGGGGAAGAAAATTTGAGCAGACCACGAAAGACCATTAAAAGTTTTATGGCCTCAGCACAGAGGAAGATCTGGAGATTTTAAGGAACTCTCCCAACCCATCCCCCACCCAGCACAAGGGAAATAGTGTTCCTCTCACCAATGAATAGATCAACTCTTAACCAAGTCGGATCTAAAATAGACATAGCTCCAGTTGTTAAGAAAAGAGGGAGATTCAAAAAATTATCTTAACACCAGAACAATAATATCAAATATCAAAAACCAAAATAGTATGTTGAGACCCATTCTCAGAAACTAACAATGTGGAGATAAGAAACCAGGGTGATAGAAAATCTGTGTTATTCATGTCTATGACTTGATCAGGAACAGAGGAAGAATTATCTCCTGAAGAGAAGCATCTTGCACTTGCATTAAAAATGTATCCAGCCCTGAGGAAAATGTCTCAAGGTACCAAGATGTGCATATACACTCTTTATTTTTCAATATCTGAAGCTACTAAACAAACTGTTCAGGGAGAAAAAACAATGATGAGTAGATGAAGAAAATGGAAGATGATAATGTCTGATCCAGATGTGGGGTGCAGAGGACCTCAGGAAGTAAGCCAAAAAGGGAAACATTGAAACCCTTACAGAAAACCGCTACTCCACAGATAACACTGTTTACAGATGGGGGTTTGCGAAAAGGTGACCAAGCAGCCACTTGGGCCTTTATAATGACAACTAATTCAGGTGAAGTACTTTGCAAGCAAAAGGGTGCAATACCAGGTACAGCCTGCTGAGGAAAAGGCCATTTGTTGAGGGACTTCCTTTTGCTAAAAAAGGAAAAATAGCACACATCCGTATTGTTACTGATAGTGATTATTATTAAAAAGCGGGTAAAGAAGAGCTTAATAATTGGGAACAAAGGCAGTTCAAAAATGTGAAAGGTGAAACGCTGACACATGCCCATCTATTGAGGGTCTTATTGCAGAGTTAAAGGCAGGCATGTAGAATGGAATCATGTCCGTAGCCATACATATAAGATATCATTTGACTATCAGGGTAATAGAGAAGTTTTACCTTGCTTAAAGCACGGGACGAGTTAACCACCTGACTGCCATATTCCCTAGAATGTGGAAAAAGGGTGGAAGCATTCACGTACCACCTGAAGAAGCTCCTTAGGTTGTGCGTGAATTACACAGCAGTTTAGGCCATGTGGGCCTATTTCAGATGAGGAAATATTGTCTGCACAATAAAATCCTCTTACCAAAACTGCGATTGCACCTACAACACACATGGTCCACATGTCTTCAATGTGTAGAGGTGGATGGGTTTAAGAAAGTTCATCCTGAGTATCTTAAAATAATAGAGGAAGGACCACTAACCATTTTTAGTGCTGACATAGCAGGTCCTTTTCTGACCCGCACTCCCAGTGGGAATAAGTATTTCCTTGTGACCTTTGATAAATGGAGGGAGTCATAAACATGTTTATCCTCTGACCAGAATTAATGGAACACAGTGTCTGCTGAAAATTGCGGAACATATAAGTATTTTTCCTAAAAAACTGAGAAAATAGGAATGGATAATGTCACTCACTTTAAAAATGAGAAAGTTTTTGTCACCCTTGCAGGATAAAGGGAATCACACCTATCTAGTCTTTACCGTATAAGTATCAGGCATTAGAGCCAAAGAGTGGAGTATTAAAAAAAAACTGTAAAACAAATTGGGACATTCCAATCAATTTGACAAGGCTGAATATATTCCTATAAGTATGGAAAAGCTACCTATAGGGCAAAGGTCAGGTCATATCTAACTATCACACCTTTTCCGTTTAAATTCAGAAATCGTGTATGGGTGACCAGAAAGGGGCAAAGTCCAGAGAAGGGTTAGCTTAAAACTAAATCAGAAGGTTTGGATACAGTGAAGTCAATTTCTGGGAAAGTAGTTTCACTCCAGAAGAGAGGACCGGTTCACCCAAGCCAACTGAGTTTAGAATCCAGATAGGAATATGACTGCGGCCTACCCATCCACTATTGATGCTATCAGTCTCACATCACATGACATGTTTTGCACACACACGTGGCAGTTAATGTGTTTTCTTCCACAGGAGAGGATGGCTTTTTGTGGGATCTTCCCGCAATAAGTTAGAATTTGTCTTGGTGAATTCTGTACCAAGGGATATTTTATAGAGCAAAAGAGGGAATTTAAATCTGAGTAACAAGCAATAGCTCCAATGCAAAGGATTTAGCAGTAGAACTGCTAGAATCTATAGTGAATTATGCAAAAAGATGGCAAGACGAAACTCTGTCTATTAAGCATATGGATCATTAGAGCTTGGATGGAGAATACCTCAGTATCAAAGAGGAAATGGAAAATAACCTTTATATTATTTTTCTCATTGTTTTTTAACTTTACACTATTAGTTTTCTTTTCAGTTATTTTTAATTGATATACGCTTACACCCTAAAAAGAGTATTCATTTAAATTAGATTTTTTGAGCACATCTCTCCTTCTTTTTTGCTGGTTCTCACACAGCATGGAGGTGTAGGGCTGTCAGGTCGTTAAACTGATAAGAGTAAATTATGGCCCAGTGCTTTCTGCCATTAGAGGCCAACTGAGTAAGAGGAGAAACAATCACCTTGCTGTGTATAGAAA
Organism: Gymnodraco acuticeps; assembly: GCF_902827175.1. Lineage (NCBI taxonomy): Eukaryota > Metazoa > Chordata > Actinopteri > Perciformes > Bathydraconidae > Gymnodraco > Gymnodraco acuticeps. Next base: position 115,768 of record NW_022990096.1, on the reverse strand, counting down.
TTACAGAGCAATATGGAATACACGACCCTCTTGAGAAAACCCTTGGGGAAGTTTTTATTTTAACTGAAACAACTTTTTATGGATCAGAGAAATGATTTAAACTTGATTTTAGCTATATTTTTGAGATTAATACCTCAGCAATCTACCAAGAGGATTTGAACCTGCCTAGCGGGGAAACTTCAGTCACAGTGCCTCAAGTGAAGCCAAGTAGACTCCTGGACCCAGGAAACCTGTGCAGAAGGACCGGAAGGGGCAAGCGGTGAAAAGGAGGAGACTCGTAAGAGAAAAGAGCGATCTGATTCAGAGGTCTCCCCGGGTGCCCAAGCCAAAAAGATGTCCTTGCTGTCAATAGAAATTCCAGAGGAACCTGGAGTACCAGACCCCTTGGAAGGATTCCTGGGGGAAATTGTTTCAAATGAAACAATTATTAATGGATCAGAGGTCGCATACGTGTATGATCATAACTATATGGATGATATTACTACCTCTGGAATCTATCGAGAGGAATTGAACCTGCCAAGCGAAACTACTTCAGGCACAGGGTTTCCAGTAAAGCCAATTCCTGAAACCAGAAAACCGGTGCAGAATGGATCAGCGGCTGAGTCACCTATGACCCCGCCAGAGGAGGAGGACGATTCTTCCAGCTCTGTGGGACAGGCTGCATCTCTACCCGCTGAGCCACTCAGATCGCAGTGGATTTCCCAGGAAAGGATGACGACTACCTGATAACTGCATGGTCAGATATCAGACGCCAGGTAGCAGCAACCCTACCTACCCCCTGCCACTGGTCCACTTCACCATCTCCAACCCGGTGACTTCGTGCTGGTCAAGGACTTCCGGAGAAAGAGCTGGAAATCCAACCGTTGGCAAGGTCCCTACCAGGTGCTCCTCATCACCCAGACAGCGGTCAAGGTCACCGAGAGAGCCACGTGGGTCCACGCCAGCCACTGCAAGGTCGTAGTCACAGGCCAGGAGAGACGGTAGAAACCGACGACAACAAGTGATGTGTCCTAGTCACCAACGAAAGACGACAACAAGTACCACCAGCACCACACTGGCACCACATACACCTAATCTCACACTGCACACACAGGATGTCATGAGCGAGTGCCAGCTAAGCTGTTTCATATGCCTCTGGTTCCTCGTTTGTGCTATCATTGTGTGGGGACTCATTGACCTTGTCACAAAGTCATGAAAGATTATTTACGAGGTCTAAAAAATCCATAACAACTGTCGACCGAGTTATCTGGTTTTCGTTTGGAGATGTCATCCAGCGAAAAACTGCAACCCCTCCATGGTCAGGGTCAAGGATATACATCAGATAGCAACATGGATTTAGGAGTCTACAACAGATGGGCCCCTCGCCCAAGGACATTCCTGTACGGTACTATGTTTTCGGTGTTTTTTCACACCAGGTTCATCAAAAGGTCGTCCTGAGTACACATACTGAAGAACTTTTCATGATATTGATGCGTGGAGTTTTACGGATGTAATATGTATGTTTTTACGATTTTATCTGTTGATATTTGATAACTTTGCGTTTGAAAAGAGGGTGTTGAGATCTTCATATGAAGTGAATACTTAAAAACGAAAGTTAATTGAGATCATGGTATGAAGTGAATACTTAAAAACGAAAGTTAATTATAAATCATACATGATCAATCATATTCTTGTATAAACCCATAATGAGAATGCTTCTTGACGGTTTTTGAATATGTATCTATGCTTACAATTTTTTCTGTTGCTATTTGAGAACTTTGCGTTTTGAAAAGAGGGTGTTGAGAGTTTTTCATAATATGTTTAATACTTAAAAACGAAAGTTAGTTATAATCAAATATAATCAATTATATTCTTGTATAACCCACAATGAAAATGCTTCATATTTTAGGTTTTCTATAGTTACAGTATAAACAAAACAAAGTGGTTTGTTTAAGTTGATTGTTCTTCCTCTCCTCTGGCAGCAGTCCACAGGGAGGGGGGGGCTTCACACTAAGGAGACACATTAAGAGGCCAAAGAGAGTTCATGTCCTTTTTACCTCATATGAAAGGGTGTCTTATCCCATAACAGCTGTGGAACATGTCGGGACATGTTTAGCCTTGTACATTAGTGCGCATGCGCAGTTTTCAACTGAATTGGGTGAAGAGGAGGAGTTTGTTTTTTGGGTTTAGGATCCAGTTTTTTTAGCATAAAGAGACTGTTTTTTTGGGAGAGCGAGAGAGAGGGGGGGTAACCCCTGGTAGACTCTCTCCGGGTAGGCTGTGTGCTTGAGAGCTGGGTTAATAGCTCTCGGTAAGGTCCTTCCAGACGGGGTAAATATCTCTCGAATTTATTGGTTGTTGGCTGAGTGGAATGATTTGATGAGAGATGTGTGTATGAACATTATAAATACCGCGACCTGTGGGGAAATCTTGCCCCCCGAATTTTGCGGACAGGTATGGGTTTTTGAGTGTTAATCCGCCGTCTGTGTCGGAAAAAACGGTATGAAACTGATGTGAATTGAGTTGGTGAAATGAAAAAGTTGAATGCGCTTTTTATTGTCACCGGTCTTTTTACGAGGAAATACCTCTAAATTCTATCGGGAGAATTTTAAAATGTCACAACTGAAATGGGCAGTTGGAATTAAAACATTTTGGTAATAAATGTAAGACTGTAAATTAAAGTTTCATTTGAACATGATCACAGCACGGTTTTTTGTTAGGATGATTATAATGTTGTAAAGAGAGAAGGTAAAAACCCTGTATTAGTTTGGACCTATTTTTCTTCAAATAAACTGATCCCACCTTTTGGACTGGGATAATTTAAAAGACACCTGTGCCCTCCTCTCCTGCTTCAAAGGTAAGATTGCACCCTGCCACACACACTTAGGTAGGAGCACACTCCATTTACTGATATCAAAATCCTTCGGGATCGCTTAAAACAGATTAAAAAAGAGTTGTCTGAATTGAAACAGCAGTTAATTGAAACCTTGGTTCTTCGGGAAGTTAGTAGAGGTGAGATCTTGCTGACGTTGGTGGATATGAGCCAAGCAGCAACCTTACATAGACTCAATAAGTTCGGAAAAGGTCAATTAGTAGGTCAGAGTAATTTACCGGAATAAATTATCAGGACCACCAAAACTCTAAACAGCTCCAACCGCTGGAGAAGCTGCAGTACATATGCAGGAGCCTGTACGTGGCGCTGTAACTTCCTCCACAAAAGCAGCGAAGAAGCATGGTTGTCATGGTTGCCCTTCTGTTTATTCTCCGCGGTGGGGGCCGAGGGAACCGGGCAGAGTTTTTCGCCAGTCAACGTGAATTAAAGTTTAAATCTTCCGACAAAATTATAAAAGTGCCGGTCAAAGGTCTTCTTTGTTATTTATTGAGCTTTAAAACAAATGAATAACGACTCTATAATATAATAATAAAAATACACGGAGCCTCTCTTTTTCCACCCTCTCTTTGGACAGCGCCAGTGTCTGTCTCATGCAGCAGCTGATCCAGTAATGAGTGACCCGGCCGACAGTAAAAATAAACATATTTATAACTAGTTTAGGTAGTTTGAGAGGTGTCTCTGTCCTGTCAGATTAGACTTCACTCACGTTTAGGTCCATATCGAGAGAAAGCTAAATAATCTGAATTCAGTGTGCAGTTTACTTTGACGCGGGGGTGAGCAGCAGAGGTGGGGAGAGGCGGGGCTATTGCGTAATCATTATCAGAAATGATCGCTGAAGCTGCAGTACATATCCACAAAAGCAGCGAGTAAGATCCCCCCCGGATGTGTAAGTCTGCTGTAGATGTTGCACAAAGAACTGTAGCATGGTCAGTAGCGTCCGGAGCACGATAGCAACTCTGCGATCCGCCATTGTTGTTGTTGTTGTTGGTGGCGAAACACATCAGCAATGGCGCGGGGTACGCGGAGGTGAGCAGCAGAGGGGGGGGAGAGGCGGGGCTATTGCTATTGCGCAATCACTATCAGAAAATGTTCGTATAGGGCGCACACACGGAGCCGTTTGACCACCCAGAGCGTTGCGTATGCCGTTCTATCCACCTTGGGACCCGTTATCGTTTCCTCAGTCGTTTAGTGCCGTATTCGGTCGTCCTCGTATGGCCGAATGGTATATATGACACTAAACAGTAACGCAAACGGTTGTTTTCGTCCTCGTGTGGCCGGGGCATGAGATTAGAGAGGGTGCAGTGGTAAAGTGCTATTTTTATAAGTGGGGGGTGGACCTAACACCCTCTAGGGGGGTCCTCACCTCCTCTAGGGGGGTCCGGGCCCGGGGCATGCTCCCCCGGGAAGATTTTGTTTTTTAAATATTGAAGTTAAAAGAATATAATAGAATAGTTTAATGTCATTATACATGTAATGAGATAAATGCTTCTCCCTTTCAAGGGTGCCATCAAAACAAAAACAAAACATCACAACATAAGACAACAAAATACACGCAGCATACATACTTAGGAATAAGGGATAAAGGAATAAAGAATAAAGTGCAGTAATTATTTCCAGGAGTATACAAATAAAATCTGTAATGTAATAAATAATAATAATAATAATAATAATAATAATAGTTTGTATTTATAATAATAATAATAATAATAATAATAATAGTAATGATATATATGTATATGTACAGAGTCACATTGATTCACATGTCAGGTGTTAAGAGCAATGATGGCTCTTAGGAAAAAACTGTCTTTGAGCATCAATCTGGTGCACTTTGAGAGCAAAATGAAGAGATCTATGGATCTATGTGCTCTTTGCTTGATTCATGCCTTCCCAGTCCCTTATCACGTAGCCTATAAGAGCATGGCGCCAGTTGTTGTAGCCAGTTGTGATGAAGGCATCTGACTTACTTGAACCGAAATGTCTACATGCATAGCAGAAGATGGCATCTTTTTTACAGGAATATTCCAGCCAATTTCTGTTTTGAAACCATGAGCTGCAAAATGAGCGCCTTACCCCACTGTACAGGCGAGTTGGGTACTTTTTTAAATATACCTGGGCAGGCTCTGTTTTGCCGAGGTCCTCTGGCACTTGCGGGCCGCTGAGGGGTGGCGGCGTTTGGGGCAACGAAGACGGCTGCTGCTGCTCCGCCTCCGTGGGCGAGGCGGGCAAAGCCGGCGAGTCGGGCGGGAGGACTGACCGCGGGTAACGCAATGTCCCCATGATCTGAACTGTTATTACCTGCAGTAGATGCAGTGTTACTGCTGGCGATAAGGGCTGGTTGTTTTAACCATGTTCTGATGTCCATCACTGACTGCTGTGTAAGCACCTTGCAGATGATGAACGCGCAGCGGCACAGGTCACGCGCACCTGACATAATAACGTTACTTACCGTTTAAATTGACTAAATAAATGCAGCAGACAATGTTATTTAACCACAATTACAATTAATTGTATTTTAACTAAATTATTATTATTATTACTACTACTGTATATATCTAATATTTTTCACTTTTTAATTGTTTTCACTGTTCATTTTTTGTTTTCTTTCACTTTTCATTTTTCAACTGAGGGTGCAATGCACCCTTATGCACCCCCGTAGAACCGGGCCTGCCCTGGCACCGCCACTGCAGTAGAGGCACAAGACACAACTAGGAAATGCATGTCCTGCTGAAAATGCGTGCAAATGCTGTAAGCTGCGCACAAGTTGCTGAATTTAGCTGAAAAGCTGAATATTGTAACAGTTGAATGGCGACTGCTGAACTTAGCGGAGAAATGCTTTGAATCAGAATTGTTACAGCTCAAATGCACTGACTTTGTTGAAAGCTTGAAAGTGAAATGGAAACTGGAAGAGTAGGACAAATAGTGATGAAGCTTAATATTTCAAAGAAAAGTTGAAAAGGTTGAAACCGTTTGAAATGACTGTCAGTGCTGATGGAAAGCAGGCGGAAATAAATGGATTGTTTTACCCAGGAATAAGTGTTTACAAGGCGGGTAAAGTGTTCCTGCAGCCCCTCCATAACGGTAATAATGATTAGAAATCATTTCCAAGGCAGAAAGCTGTTTTTAAATCACCGTTGTCACTATTGTGGGGATTTAGGAATGTACCTGTGTGTTGCGGAGCTTCCCTGCACTTTAAATCCATTGATTTGCGTTTTTTTTAAGGGTGTTTTTGACTGTTTTTGCACTGTGCTCACTTGGCTGGTGCGTCCTCCTGTGGGGACACATGATAACTGCACTCAAATGGCTTTTTAAACGGTTTTAAATCGTTTTTTCACTTTTAAAAACAGCTTTCTGCCCTGGAAATGATTTCTAATCATTATTACCGTTATGGAGGGGCTGCAGGAACACTTTACCCGCCTTTTAAACACTTATTCCTAGCAATCATTTCAAACGGTTTAAACAACTACAGTAAATGTGTATTAAAGCAACCCTCCTGTGAAATATAGCTATGCGTACAAAGATGTTTGAGTGAGGGAGGGGTCAGAGGATGAACATGTGCTTTGTTTCAGGAGGAAACTCAGTTTTAGTCTCAGATCACTTCCACATGTTCTCCATCAGCTTCGTAGCACCTTGGACATAACACAAGAAGAACATCCTGTTTTTGTTTTTGAAAGACAAACCTTTATTAATGATCCAAACATTTCCTTTGATCACACATCCCATCAGTAAAGTGTGTTCAATGATTTCATGATCAGTTTCTCTTTATCCGCCATGATGTGTTTCATCTCAGCTGTTTCAAACAGAACCAGACATGATTTACTTATTGATTATTATCATGAGTTATGTTCTATAAAACATCAGAGTACCCACTTTCTATTTGGACAACAACAGCAACAACAACAACAACAACAACAACAACAATTAGTCTGCAAAACAATAACTGTAATATTATACCATGTATTTCCCGAGCAAAGACTCTCAGCTATTTACAGCAGAATAATAAATGATGTACTTTTTGATTATGATCATGACAGCAAGTAATATCATTTTAAATAAACATGTGAGGATGAAATAAGTGTGATAACCATCTGGGAACTCATGTGTTTGTTAATTTGGGCAACAATAACATTTAATCTGTCAGAATAATACATGTGATTATAAATGTCTCTGTTGTTTTAGAACCAGAATAAAATGTGTAGAATAAAAGAAGCTGTGCTGCTTTCTCTCTGAAGACTCGTGCACTACAAGAGAAACAACAACAAGAATCAAAAGAAATATCCAACACATATTTAGAGCAAAGTTTACACATCAGTTCAGGTGAACAAGGATCCTCCTGAGCAGTGACAGCCTCCATGGCGACACAGACACAGGAAGGAGCCGGAAGAAAGTCCAACATCTACAGAACAACTCGTGAGAAGATGTTGAAGCCCCGCCCATCATGTTTGATTGACAGCTGATCTCTGCAGTGAAGACATGGACAATCAGCTCTGAAGGACACACGGTGAGTTTAAGAAGTAGAAGAGTTCCTCCAAGGACTTCAGGCTATTTGAGTTTACAAAACTCAGCAGTGTCTCCATAATCATCAAGAAAAACTCCAGCATGTAGCGGCTGAGTGAACGTGGTCTGGACTCTGTGGAGGAGAGTCATGGTTTCAGAGACGCTGTAGAAGGACAGAACACCTGCTCTGTGATCCAGGTACACTCCTACTCTGGAGGACAGAGGACCTGAGACGGGAGTGTGGATACTGTTGTAATGAAATGAATAACTGTTTTGGTCACACTCTAAGGACCAAGATTTGTCATTGTTTCCAAATATACTTTCCCCCCCTGCTCTGCTGATATTCTTGTATGCGACTGCTACAAAAACTCCTTCCCCTCTCCACTCCACCTCCCAGTAACAACGTCCTGTCAGACTCTCTCTACTCAGGACCTGAGGATAATCAGTGAATCTGTCTGGGTGACGAGAATAAGGCTGTTCTTGTTTCATGTGTGTTGCTTTTCTGCCCCCCTCAGATAATACCAGCCGTGTGTCTGCTGTGTTTGGATCCAGAGTGATCTCCTGTGAATATGTGAAGAACCCAGCTCTGGTGGTGGGCTCTGCTGCTGACAGTAAAACCTCCACTTCAGTCGGTGAGACGTTTGTCCATTCCTCTCTCAGGACGTCCTGTAGTTTGTCTCTGACTGCTGACAGGGCCGCTGTCATGTCCTCAAAGTAGCTCAGAGGATGGATGTTGATGCTGGAGGAGTGTGTAGCTTCACTGAGGGCTGGCAGTGAGGGGTAGATGAGCAGAAAGTGGTTGTGATCCTCTGTGTGAGACAGCAGCTTCAGCTCAGCGTCTCTCCTCTTCAGCTCAGCCATCTCCTGCTCCAGCTTCTCCTGGAGCTCTCTGACTCGACTCACTTCTCTCTTCTGCTGGGATCTGAGCTGCTGCTTCACATCAGAGCTTCTCTTCTCCATGAGACGGATCAGCTCAGTGAACGTCTTCTCACTGTCCTCCACTGCTTTATCAGCAGAGCCGTTGACGGCCTCCACCTCCTGCTGAAGCAGCTTCACCTCCTTCTCTCCGTCCTGGATCCTCTGCTGGATGTTTAGTCGACTCCCCTCCAGCTCTCTCTGCCTCTCAGTCCTCTCTGCTGCAGCTGACACCGTGTCGTGGCCTTTGTGTTCGTCCACAGAGCAGAGATAACAGATACTCTGCTGATCAGTGCGGCAGAACAGCTTCTTCACCTCGTCGTGACGAGAGCAGATGTTCTCCTGGAGCTTCTTGGAGGGCTCCACCAGCTTGTGTTTTCTAAAGACAGGTGATTCATAATGAGGCTGGAGGTGTTGGTCACAGTAAGAGGCCAGACACACGAGGCAGGACTTACAGGCTCTCAGTTTCCTCCCAGTGCAGACATCACAGGCCACATCTCCAGCTCCAGCATAGCAGAGATCAGCAGGAGCAGGTGGGGGTCCAGTCTTCTTCAGCTCCTCCACTAAAGCTGCTAACATGGTGTTCTTCAGCAGGACAGGCCTCGGTGTGAAGCTCTGCCTGCACTGAGGGCAGCTGTGGATTAGCTCTCCGTCCCAGAAGCCTGTAATACACTTCATGCAGTAGCTGTGTCCACAGGGAATAGTGACCGGATCCTTCAGTAGATCCAGACAGATGGAACAAGAGAAGGTCTCCCGGTCCAGCTGAACTCCTTTCTGCGCCATTTCACCTCTCAGTAGCAGCGAGTGTGTGAGTTTCACTTCCTGAGAGCTGAAACTAGTGTGACTGGTTATCTGAACAACATGTGTGTGTGCAGTGAATGTGGCCTATCAGCTCTTGTACTTTGCCCACATGTTGGTTTCACCCCTCCTCCTCAGTGTGGATCTGAAGGGGAGTAACCAGGAAGTACAGAGTGGAGCTGGCTGTGTCTGAGAGCAGGAAGAAGAGGGAGGGCTCATCAAACTCTGATTCATTCCAGGAGGAGGAGCAGCGCTCAGACTCTGACCTACACAGAGCCTCGGTTACAACCTGCTCTTCATTTGAAAAGAGCTTTTAGTTGTAAAATAAGTTGGCAAACTTACAAAATCTGAAGGGTGTTAAATACTGGTTTCCTCCACTGTAAATGTATAGCCTCAATGTCCTGAAATAGCTGATTGATTTAATAGTTGGATGTACAGTAAGTCGTTTTTTACTGTAAGTACTAGTAGTAGTAGTTGTAGTAGTAGTAGTAGTAGTTGTATTAGAAGAAGTAGTAGTAGTAGTAGTAGTAGTAGTAGTAGTAGTAGTAGTAGTAGTAGTAGTAGTAGTAGTAGTAGTAATAGTATTGTGTGTGTGGGGGGGGCTTTTATATAGAAAAAAATCCTTATCCTGTGCGTCTTGTTTGGATACAGTGATATAGGGCTTTTATTTGGAAAAACCATCCCTCTTCCTGTGCTTCCTGTAAGGATACAGGAAATATATAGGGCTTTTATTTTGAAAGGGTGTGTGATTTGGGTTATGAGAGGGAGAGAAAAATATGAACTTGCAAACTATACGTCCTCTTTAATCGACACCAAAATGATGATTTGTGGTTGAAACCTTCTTTTAAATCTTTTCTTTTTACCCTCCAACAGATGTGTCTCAATGGAAAAGAAACCTCAGATTCCTTAGAGTCCATCGAGGTGAGTTCCTCTGAGGAGACGTCTCCCGATGTGTCCCCTTCCCAGGATCCCCCCCCCACAGGACCCCATCACAGAGACACCCCTACCTAACGTGACCCACGAAACCTCACCTCCTTCCTCACCTCCTTCCCTCCTCTCCTCTCAGACCTCCACAGACCCCCTCCCTCTCCTCCCTGAAGACCCAGCAAACATAGCTCTGTTTGTGGACGCTTCTCTGAGCGCTGACCTCCTGAACGTCCTTCCACATGTGGACGCCTCTGCCTCCCCACCAGGGGTGGTTCTAGGGGGGGGGGGGGGGCAGTGCCCCCTAACACTGACCTCTGACCCCCCTGTGGCCCCCTTAACAATGAAAAGTTTATTTTTTATTTTTTTAAATGTATATTTTCTGGTACTCGGTTTGCCAAAAACCGCAGGATTTTGTTGCTGTTGTGACGACCCCTCCACACCGCGTGGGGTGCCGTCTGGTTGTGTGTGTGTGATTGCAGGTTCCAGCTGCAGTTGTCTGATGAGGCACACCTGCCGGATGAGCTACACCTGAATCAAATATAGGAGGAGCCCAGCAGGTTACGTGGCCCTCACTCCTCTGGGCACTCTCTCTCTACGCCAGCTTCGGGGACCTGTTGCTGGTGTTCATTTAGTTGACGTGTTACAAATAAAACGTATATTCGTACCTCTCGTCTCGCCTCCCTGCTTTTTGTTGCAGCCCAGGAGCCGGGTTGTAACACTGTAATGTGAGATTGTGCAGACACCCTTATGTAAAGTAGAGATGTAACTGTTCATTGCCTTTATTTTTATATAAATATGGTGTGAGTGCAAACATTGCATTATAACTTAAGCTGAAGCTAACAGTAATAACTATAAGATCTATCTGAAATAAATAAGTGTATTGAAACAAATACCAATAACTGTATTGCATTGTTTTCTTATGCGCAATTACTTCATACTGTCTAGTTCTCTTTTTCGTCCTGCATTTATTGTGCCCCCCCTCAGAAAATAACTGGCCCCCCAGTGGCCCCCCCCAGTCAAATTGGTCTAGAACCGCCACTGCTCCCCACCTCCAGAGTTTCCTCACCCTTTCTCCACGGCAGCCCCCACCCTAAAGATCCCTCTATAAGCACCGCCCTCACCGGGGTCCCTGTTTGCGTCACGTTCCAGTTCGACACCCCAGAACCAGAACCCAGAGGAGACAGCAAGTGATCCAAAGAGACTAAGTGAAGTGTTTTGGCCGTGCTGCTTTCTGACAGAGGATCTGCTCTGAAACAACTGAACCGTTGACTTTAAATAAATGTATTATGTCAAAAAATGTCACATTACTGTCTTAGGTTGGTTGAAAGCAATAATATTAAGTTGAACCTAATATTTATTTTAACTTAATATAATTGCTTGTAACTAACCTTATACAGTGATGTGAACTCTGACACTAACACATTTGATCAAAGTCAACGGTTCAGGTTTTTTTGTGTCTGACGGTCTGAACTCTGATTTTAAACAAAATACATCTTTACAGTCTGGTTGTTATCTACTTTATAACTCTTTGTTTTTATAATCTTTATTTTCTATTTCACTCTATTTTATCAACACTTAACTGTTGATTATTAGGCGCATTCACACCGCAGTACTTTTCCCACAAAGGTTCATGAGAACTCTTTTGTCGCGTTCACACCAAAAAGAGCCGGTACTAAAATTAGTTCATGAGAACCTTTTTACCCCCACGAAAGTCCCTGCTAGAGAGCAGGGACTTTCGTGCGGCTCTCTTGTGAGAAAAGAGCTATATTTCTGATTGGCTGGGCGGATTGCAAACCACGCCCCGTAAAACTCCCAAAAAGTTTTGTGAAGCCGCCATTTTATTATCCTCGCATTAGCATTAGCCCAGCGCAGAAACGCAGAGAGACTAACTTATGGCGACACAAAATAAAACATGGGAGCGGTGGAGATGAGGAGGTGTCGGCGTTCTGGCGATTTACTCGGAAGGCTTCAGTAGAAGCTGATGGGAGTCCCAGCAGCTTCTACTGAAGCCAGTCCCCAACTCCGGGGACTTCCGGCCGGGGACTTTGGGCGGCAGTATACGCCGTGAAGTGGTTTGCGGCCTGCCAGTAAACCCAAAGCAGAAGAAGAAGAAGAAGAAGAAGAAGAAGTGACGTCAGCGGCTTCATTTGTCTAATCCTCCCCCAGGGACTTATTCCGGTGTGAACGCGATCTGTACTTAGTTCATGAGAACTAAAGAGTTCTCATGAACCTTTGTGGGAAAAGTACTGCGGTGTGAATGCGCCTATTATGATTTTTTAAAATCGTTTTAATCTATTTTCACATTTTTATCAATTGCTTGTCAAACACTTTGAAGTGCATTTGAGGAGCTCTAAAAGGTACGAAGTCATTTTCTTAAATGTGATAATTGGTCATAATCTTTCATAATTGTATTGTTATTTCCATTTAACTGTATGTAATGTTATCTGATGAAATGTCATTATATTTGTCAATAAATCGTTCCGAGGACAACACAGTAGTAAAACAAGATCTTCGTAAAACTCTGTATTTTATTGGGTGTTTGTATTAATTAATACAAGTTAATGATTCATTAAGGAAAAAGGCAAGACTCGGAACATATCTCCATAGCAACAAGACATTTTCTCGGCTGGCTTTAGAGAGTTAGCACATTGAAACGCCCGATCAGTGATTCCTTTTTAATCTGGAAGGTAAGACTTCTGTTCTTTTCTATGAAGTCTGAGCGCTTGGATTACAGCGAGGTGTCTGAGGGCTGGGCACAGCTGTTAAAATACTCTAAATTTAACGTACAATTACACTGATTTGGAATTGTTGCATGCAGCTAAAATAAGTCCTACTTGTGTCTTTGTCCACTGCAGTATATTCCTTTGTGTTGTTCTAGTCAATACACTGATGACTGATGCTAAGTACCTCACACAATCCAACTTCCAAGCATCAGAAATATCCCTTTATCAGAAAACAATACACCGACCCTGAACACACCACGAGTAATTAACCTATCGTCATGTTTCCCCTCCTTACATGGAATAATCTGTTGAAGTCAGACACATTTAAACCCATCTGGTGAACAGAATTCCCTATAAGCAAAACTTGAAGTGTTTTTAAATCAAAACAGCGCTTACATTTCATGTTGACAGCGGCATGCCAGAAAGCCCTGTATGTCAGTTTGCTGACAAATATTGAATTGAATCTAATTTAGGCCTAAAGCTATTATTTGTGTCACTCACAAAGGACTTGTGTTCATTTGAAGTAGTGTACTTGCCATTAAAGTAAAAACGACCTGCCTTGATGTAATTCTGCAAATAGTCTTCCTCTTAATATTTGACTGGCAACGCTGGTCTTGATACCCTTCATCTCCCCAAGTGCATGCTGGGATATGTTCTCGCTCTGCGGGTTCAGAAAAAAAATGTTTTTACAATCTTTGAGTTCAGTTTAAAGTATAAATGTCTTTCAGTGTGATTCAGTGTTAATGAGGAGTGGGAGGCTGCTCCGGCTCTGTGTCTGTCTCAATGTCCTCCTGCTCTTCCTCCTCTTCTTGCTGCTGTTCTTCCTCTTCCTCCTCTTGCTGCTGTTCCTCCTCTTCCTGTTCCTCCCCCTGCTGCTGCTGCTGTTCCCCCCCCTGCTGCTGCTGGATGAGCCCCCCGTCCTGCGCCGTGTTGTAGGATCCGCAGCCGGTGCACTTCATCCCCAACACGTGGAAAGGCACCGTGCAGTGAGTCTGGCAGTCGTTACATAAGATCTGTACGGAGGAAACACAGAATCAGAACCAGAGTTCCTTTGTTAGTCCCGAGGTGGGGAAATGCAGTGATTCAATAAAGTCAGACTGAAGCATCCTTTGTGCTCCAGTCAATCCTCTCAGTAAACACAGAGCTGAATCCAGATCAAATGCACGCTGAAGGCTCTCTGAGCAGGTTTTCTCTCACTGATTGTGCAGTTATGTTAAATGTTTGTTGTTTGTTTTTCATGTATTGTCTCTTGATGTTTGTCTGTTGATGTTCCACATGGAGCTGCTGTGATGCAAGTCACATTTCAGACTTGATCTGACTAGGGGTGCATACAGGTACCCGGTATTACCGAAATACCGGTTACTGGCACCGAAATCAGATCCGGTTTTCGATACTTTATTATTATTTTTATAAAAGGGAGGCGTAATATCCTTAAACTCGCGCCTAAACCGTCAAAATTACGATGTAAATTTCGCCGTAAAACTCCGCAAACGAGTCACTGTAGAGTGTTGGCCTCATTTAGAAAATCTAAAGTGTGGCTGCATATGACTGCCAGTCTGAGTGGTGGGGTCCATAACCACTGCCAGTCTGAGTGGTGGGGTCTGTAACCACTGCCAGTCTGAGTGGTGGGGTCCGTAACCACTGCCAGTCTGAGTGGTGGGGTCCGTAACCACTGCCAGTCTGAGTGGTGGGGTCTGTAACCAATGCCAGTCTGAGTGGTGGGGTCCGTAACCACTGCCAGTCTGAGTGGTGGGGTCCGTAACCACTGCCAGTCTGAATGGTGGGGTCTGTAACCACTGCCAGTCTGGATGGTGGGGTCTGTAACCACTGTCAGTCTGAATGGTGGGGTCCGTAACCACTGTCAGTCTGAATGGTGGGGTCCGTAACCACTGCCAGTCAAATGGTGGGGTCCGTAACCACTGCCAGTCTGAGTGGTGGGGTCCGTAACCACTGCCAGTCTGAGTGGTGGGGTCCGTAACCACTGCCAGTCTGAATGGTGGGGTCTGTAACCACTGCCAGTCTGATGGTGGGGTCTGTAACCACTGCCAGTCTGAATGGTGGGGTCTGTAACCACTGTCAGTCTGAATGGTGGGGTCTGTAACCACTGTCAGTCTGAATGGTGGGGTCTGTAACCACTGCCAGTCTGAATGGTGGGGTCTGTAACCACTGCCAGTCTGATGGTGTGGTCTGTAACCACTGCCAGTCTGATGGTGTGGTCCGTAACCACTGCCAGTCTGAGTGGTGGGGTCCGTAACCACTGTCAGTCTGAATTGTGGGGTCTGTAACCACTGCCAGTCTGATGGTGGGGTCTGTAACCACTGCCAGTCTGAATGGTGGGGTCCGTAACCACTGCAATAAGTTTATTTCTGGTAAAGGCGGCAACCAGAGATGTTCACAAGTCTTTTTTTGCAAGTCCAAGTCAAGTCTCAAGTCTTTGGTCACGAGTCCAAGTCAAGTCTCAAGTCTTTGTGGGGTGAGACTTGATCAAGTCTCAAGTCTTTGGTCACGAGTCCAAGTCAAGTCTCAAGTCTCTAAAAAATAAAAGTCTCATGTCTCTTCTGGTTGTAATAAGCCTTCTATTGTCTGCTGCTATCCAGTCTGTTAAGAATACTGCACAGCTATATCTAAGACATTCAAAGCATTTACTGTATTATTATCACTCCTATATCTATTAGCATACAGTATCAGTACTGATTAGTTGTTTGTTATATGATCACTTTAAACAGGCTATTGCAATGCAATATGAGGAAAAACATCACACTTTAGCTAAATGCAAACAACTTATAAGCAAAACACTTCAGAATCAGAAATCAGTATCACAAATACTTTATTAATCCCCCGCAGGGAAACTGTGTTAAAAGTACTTAAAAAGTAAACATTTGTTCTGTGCCATTTGCAACTAAAAAACTATTGCTGCAATATTATCTGAAATATACTGAACTGGTGATATTAAAACATGACCTGTTCCAAAAGAGATATCTACCATTAACACCATTTACCAGCCAGATGCTGGTAAATCATGCAAGTGGCTGGTTCTGTATGTTGCACGCACCAGCCACAAATAACAATGGCAATCTATCTATTGAGTGGCTGGTAACATTTCAACATTCACTAGGCTAGCCATTTGGCCAGTGGACAAACATGTAAAAATGTGACCTCTGCAACCGTATTGTTTAATTACACTGGGTCTCTAATTACATCTTTTAAGTCTACTATAAATAAACATATTCCTCTATCCTCTCACTCAAACCCAGTGTAATGGTAACCTGATAAACCTGTAACATTAACGTTACGTGGTCAACAATAAACCTGTAACCTGCCTATAAACCGACAGATGTATTTATGTATGTAACTATGTATTTTTCTACGTTTAACCTTAGCCAGTAGATGGTGGCAGCGGAACGTAATGATTAACGTTACCGACCTTTTTTATGTCATGTCAAGAGTTGGATGTCAACGTCATTCAACGCAAACAAGTGTGACAAACAAACATTCACTCATCTTTTCAAATATTCAGTTACAAAGCTAGTAGCAAGCTAAGTTAACATTACATAGCTGATGCTGAGCTAAACATGTTTGCTAACCGTCCATATGCGTTAATGTGACTGACCTCTCCGGGTGAGTTTTCAAGTGCCTGATGAAATTTGACGTTGTTGCACCAGCATCCTTGATTTTAATATTGCAGACTTTGCAGTGTGCGCTCCTTTTGTTGGTGCCGCCGGCGTTTTGTTCAAAGTTTTTATAGTTGAACCTAATTACAAGCGGTACAGCTGCAGGTGTGCCGCCGGTCGCCATGGTGTTACCATGATGTTAATGTTAAAGGTGGGGTAGGTAAGTTTGAGAAACCGGCTCGAGATACACTTTTTGTTATATTCCATGGAATGCTCTTAACATCCCGATAGCCGGCCCGGCTAAAGTAACTGGATGGCCTACCTGCCTGTCAGCCTTCCATCGGGGCACAAACTTATCTTGTGCCCTCATTGGTCATGTGCGCGTTCGTGTGTTGGAGGAGGGGCTCTAAGGAAGTGGCAGATTTTCTCCGGTTGTGTATTTTCAAATTCTAGCGATCTCGAGCCGGTTTCTCAAACTTACCTACCCCACCTTTAATACGCCAAAAATAGAAAACACAATGATTGTTCACGAGTCCCAAAACACGAGTCCAAGTCGAGTCTGAAGTCTTTTGAGCAGGAGTCCAAGTCAAGTCTGAAGTCTCTGTGTGTGCGACTTAAGTGCGACTCGAGTCCGAGTCACAAACTCGAGTCCCCATCTCTGGCGGCAACACATCCAACCTCCAACCAATGCTGTCTCGTATGGCAACCAAGTGCCTTTGTGTTCAGGGAAGCAGCGTGCCGAGCGAGAGAGTGTTCAGTTGAAACTGAACTGTGATGGGATTTGTTTTCTTTCATCAGGCAAATGTTGATTTTAATGATGCCATTATGTGCAATGCCGAGATCTCATGATCTGTTATGTGTTCTTTGGTCAGTCGAATCTCAGGTTGAACATTGATTATACCGGTGCTTTTCTTTTTGCATTGACAAGATGTGCTATTCCCGCCTGATGGTTGTTATAAATGATATTGCAGAATCTGTTTTCTTCATAGATAATGTGTTTTTCATTGTTTGTTCAGTACTAAAAGGTCCAAGTCCCACAATTTAATTTAATATTCATTTGACATGTTAACTATATCATAAAGCGCTTCATGGGAGTAATTGCGGGATGATTAAATGTTTCCCTTATGCAACATGAAAGTATCACGATATGTATCGGTATCGTATAAAGTACCAATAAAGTATTATCGTATCGTACCGTGACAGCACAAGTAGCATAGCAGGTCAAAAAGGCATGCAATAATAAAGGGTAAGCTAACTTAGTAAATAAAGAAAGGAAAGCACACATTAGTAGTAACTCTATGTGCATGTTATTGAGGTCTTACTTTGACAGTAGCGCCCTGGTACTCTGTGGGCATCGGGGAGAGAGAGATCTCCTTATCGATCTGCTTCCAGTGATACTCCATGCTGCAGGCAGAGTGCATACAGAGGGGGCAGCGGTACGCTCTGCAGGGAGAGAGGGGGGGGGGCATTAGTGGAAGAGGTAAAAGGTCCCCTATTATACTGTTTTTCATTAATATATTATAGGTCTCAGATATATACAGAACATGTCTCTGATTGGCTGAAACACCAAACAGATCATTGCAGCACCCCATAATCTCCTCTGTTTCAGCCCTGTTTCCAAAGTGCTGATTCTCTGTCTGTTACTTTAGATGAAAATAAGGAGCCCCTCCCCACGCCCCTCTGAGAGACATTTGGTTAGAAAGAACTCAATGGTGCTCTAGGAGGAGATTCAGGTGATAAGGGGGAGGGGGGTTACCTTGGTTGGTGATTGGCTAATGGTTACTCAAGCCATAACATCTTTATGACATCATAAAGTGGCCAAAATCTGATCAGCTCATTTTCAGACAGGTTTTTATAGAATGGATCAAAAAGAGAGAGAATCTTTGTTCCTGAAACTTTCAGAGTCTCTTTCCACAGAGGGGACACATGTTGATGTAGAAGAGACATGAAGAAGAGGGGACACATGTTGATGTAGAAGAGACATGAAGAAGAGGGGACACATGTTGATGTAGAAAAGACATGAAGAAGAGGGGACACATGTTGATGTAGAAGAGACATGAAGAAGAGGGGACACATGTTGATGTAGAAGAGACATGAAGAAGAGGGGACACATGTTGATGTAGAAGAGACATGAAGAAGAGGGGACACATGTTGATGTAGAGGAGACATGAAGAAGAGGGGACACATGTTGATGTGGAAGAGACATGAAGAAGAGGGGACACATGTTGATGTAGAAGAGACATGAAGAAGAGGGGACACATGTTGATGTGGAAGAGACATGAAGAAGAGGGGACACATGTTGATTTAGAAGAGACATGAAGAAGAGGGGACACATGTTGATGTAGAAGAGACATGAAGAAGAGGGGACACATGTTGATGTAGAAGAGACATGAAGAAGAGGGGACACATGTTGATGTAGGAGAGACATGAAGAAGAGGGGACACATGTTGATGTAGAAGAGACATGAAGAAGAGGGGACACATGTTGATGTAGAAGAGACATGAAGAAGAGGGGACACATGTTGATGTAGAAGAGACATGAAGAAGAGGGGACACATGTTGATGTAGAAGAGACACGAAGAAGAGGGGACACATGTTGATGTAGAAGAGACATGAAGAAGAGGGGACACATGTTGATGTAGAAGAGACATGAAGAAGAGGGGACACATGTTGATGTAGAAGAGACATGAAGAAGAGGGGACACATGCTGATGTAGGAGAGACATGAAGAAGAGGGGACACATGTTGATGTAGAAGAGACATGAAGAACAGGGGACACATGTTGATGAAGAAGAGACACGAAGAAGAGGGGACACATGTTGATGCAGAAGAGACATGAAGAAGAGGATTTTGCATAATAGGTGACCTTTAAAATAAGATAAACTTATATGGCGTATGTATATATATATATATATCCGGCTCTCATTCCTGGGAAGGCAATGGGACATTTTGAGGACAGAAAGATATATTTTGGAAGCACATCAGGAAAAAACCGTGAGTAGAAACATATTTTAATTTTTTCAATAAATACATGAGCAATGCTTCCATGAGAAGACAAAAGAAGATATCTATTATTATTCTTGCACATTAATTACAGCTCAAATATATCGACATTCACGCCAACAATGAATGATGTGATTTTGGAAATATAGCTGACTTATTTAAACTGGAGTGTAATTTACTTCATTGTATTTCAGTCTGACAACTCCTGTGTTTCTATGATATGTTTATTAGAAGCAGCGTATAGTTTTAGGTTTAGGAGAATGTGATTGGTCGGTTGTAAGAGGGACGAGACGCGTTTAATCCTAAAAAAAGGACAAATTATTTATAAGACTCACCCTGTTCTGACCATGTCATCGAAGCAGGTTCTGCAGAGAAGGTAAACAAAGACAATAATTATTACATTTATGTCATTACACATATTGAACAAATACATAAATATGATATCATCATTACAACAGCTTCAGGTGCCGGTCCTACATTCAAGGATGTATCTTGCAGTGTGAACATATTGAAACAGTTAGTGCATTATTCCCCCCCCATACACTGAGATACTTGTGTTTAGAGAATAATGAGTCCTACTTGTGTAGAAGATGGCCGCACGGAAGAACGTGAGCTCCAATTCTGGACGTGTGAATATCCTGTAAATAAAAAAAATGAAATGATATCAGGATTGTAGAGAAAATAATGGATCGCGTAATTGTCATACCACGACATCATGCTTTATTACCTCCATACACACGGGGCAGTTCTGCCTGGAGACATTTTCCACACACTGAAACAGAAAATATATTTGTGAGTGACAGCAGTGAGGATAAAGAATGTATAATGTGTGTGTGTGTGTGTGTGTGTGTGTGTGTGTGTGTGTGTGTGTGTGTGTGTGTGTGTGTGTGTGTGTGTGTGTGTGTCTCAGGTCGGTTATTTTTCATTTCTTCGCTCCTCGGTCTCGGTCTCACCGGAAGTTGATTTGTCTGCGCCATCTTGAGTAGCGTCCCATGGCGCTTATTTCTGCCGGAGGAGCGAGGAGCGATCATGGAGGAGCGATAACCGAGGAACCACCAGACCATCCTCCGGTGAAATCCTCAGACACTCGCCCCGCCCCCTTACTGTGTATCGCTCACTGATTGGACGAGGCAGTGCATGCACTGATTTCATGCTTCTTGACATCTGAGCAGTTTCCCAGCGGAGTGAAGAAAATACATGAACCTCACGGGACTCACTCCTCAGTTTATACCGTGTTTTGTTTCAATTCATGTTTCATTTAGTTACAAATATGTGATATATCTGAACAACAAAGTGGTCAAAAATCATTTAATTCATTGGAAACATTTTCATGATCGCTTTTTTCGTTTTACATTTTAAGAATGGCGTTTATCTTTTTTGAGAATGACTTCTTATTTGATTTGATTTATTTGGGTCTACAACAGATGATACAAATGTTTGTGTCAGTAAATGTGTACTAACAGAGGCGGGGGTGTGTGTGGAAATAACGGGGACAGAGCTGCTGCCAGACGAACAGCTGTGCAGCGTCATCACAAACGGACGTCGCTTCACGTGACGCTCCGGAGGAAAGGACGTCCCATTGCTCTTAAAACTCATTTCCCTGCTTCTCGTGGTTTCCTTGCGTCCCTCCATGCTTCCCTGGTGGGAGGGACTAAACGCAGGGAAACGACGCAAGTGAGGGACGCAAGGAATCCATTTAACCGACCTGAGATGCAGCCTGTGTGTCTGTCTGTCTGTCTGTCTGTCCGTGTGTGTGTTGCAGGTTAATAATCACCTTGTGGTTTCCCCGCAGGTCCTGAGCTAAACACAGATTGCATTTCTCACAGTGGAAATACTTCTCCCTGGGTCCGATCCTGTGAGGAGCAAACACAGCCGTTATGAATAATACAGCAGTATGGAACATTTGAGAACACACTGAGATGTGCACTGTGTCACATCAAACACATAAGGATCTTTTTTCTTTGATTCTATGTCTTTAAACTCTTCTCTTGCTCACCGGCATATCCCACAGGGCTGACAGTGGTACTGCTTCTTGTTCTTGTCGAACAGGTGGCAGATGTCACAGTAATATTCCCCGAAGTTCAAGTCACACTGCTGGCACGTCTGCTGCGCCTGAAAGAGACAGAGGTGTTTGGACTGTTAGTATTCTCATGACAATAACCATGTTCGGAGTAAATAAAAACTGTTTTTGGATCGTATTCTAGCAGTTATGGCAACCTGCAAATATAAGTAAAAAAGCATTATGCTAAACCAAGAGCCATTTAAAGAAAAGTTGAGAGAATGCCGACTTTTCCAGCGGTGGATCTTAGAAGGTGCATGAGATACAAATTACTTGTTCAATTTTGGGGATGATTAGATAGATAGATAGATAGATAGATAGATAGATAGATAGATAGATAGATAGATAGATAGATAGATAGATAGATAGATAGATAGATAGATAGATAGATAGATAGATAGATAGATAGATAGATAGATGGATGGATAGATAGATAGATAGATGGATAGATAGATAGATAGTGGGATTAGTTATTTATTTTAAAAAGATGATATAGCAATTTAAGGCATATAACACTTTTCCAGCGGTGGATCTTAGAAGGTGCATGAGATACAAATTACTTGTTCAATTTTGGGGATGATTAGATAGATAGATAGATAGATAGATAGATAGATAGATAGATAGATAGATAGATAGATAGATAGATAGATAGATAGATAGATAGATAGATAGATAGATAGATAGATAGATAGATAGATAGAGAGAGAGAGATAGATAGAAAGATGGATGATAGATAGATGGATAGATAGATGGATAGATAGATAGATAGATAGATAGAGAGAGAGAGATAGATAGAAAGATGGATGATAGATAGATGGATAGATAGATATATAGATAAATAGATAGATGGATATATAGATAGATAGATGGATAGTGGGATTAGTTATTTATTTTAAAAAGATGATATAGCAATTTAAGGCATATAACAGTAGAAGTGAAGAAAGACACATTATGTAATTATTTTGTATATATGGTCTGCAGTTGTCCCGTTACCTCCTGCACGGTCTGACACTCAGAGCACTGCACCTCTCTGACTTTGAAGCGATCCATCTCGTGGTTCTCCTCCGCATCGTGGCACAGCCGGCACACGTACAGTTTACCACAGCACGGAGCCTGAAGGCAGAGAAACAGCAGAATACATTACATTATATAACATTACAACACAATACATTACAGGTGAGCGTGGCTGTGTCAGTCACTGTCATATCACAGGTTAGTGACAGTCACTTTGTATACTGCAGGGTAGCTTGTGAATTTACTCCAGGTGGAACTAAAGTCTGATTTAAGACTTGATTATATTTCACATCATGCATACAGATCTGTAAAGTAACTAAAAGGTATTAAATACATGTAGTGGAGTAAAAATACAAATTAGCAAAACAACTGAAATACCTCACAAGTGTAGTAAATTGTCGTTGCAGCTCGACACTTACATCTCAACATTTGGATTGAATTAATATGATAACAGCTTTAGAAAAGAGACATTTTATATACACACATTCCTAATGGTATTCTTTCAGTAAATGACTTCATGACACATTTGGATCATGGGGGGTTATATTATATCAGATCTTTGGCATAATTATTATACCGCTTGTTTTGTGTGTCTTACTGTATAGCTAAGTAATATAATTTGTGAGGAACAGGTTTAACATCTGCCAAAACGAATTATAAGTGAGCATGGAGAGAGCCAGAGTAAAGATAATAGGATATGGTTAACTAAATCTACCTAGTTACTTTACACCACTGGAAAATAACAATAACTTGTTCCACCAGACTTATAGAGAATGAAATACTCTTTATTTGCATCGACGTTTTAAATACCGAACAGAAAAGCAGACTGAGGGATAAACTATGTAATTAAATACTCACTAAACTCTATGTTTTATATTTTACCTCACTTATGCAGCAAATAAATACAAAAAGCATAACATATTTGTCGTTAATTTCCGTTGGGGTTTTACCGGCTAGCGTTAGCTCGGTTAGCTACCATTCGTTATGTCGTTTTAAACACTAAATATGCCTCCATCATAAAAGTAGGGCTAGTATAGAATATATATTTAAATAGTTAACTCACTTTTAATAGGCAGCTGCGCACATAATGCTCACAGCCGACAGGGGAAGCCATGTTTTCACCCTATGTTTTCACACAAATTGTGGCTTTGGTGCATGGATGTTGACGAGGCCTCTTCTCCTTCGTTGATTTTTTTAACGGCGTTGGAAGCAGCGGTTGGATTTCTTCTTCTTCGATTTTTATTACGGGTTGCATTATCGCCCCCTATGGAGTGGGAGGGTGGAACGGAAATCACCATCAGAATTCCTTCATTTGTCCCACAGAGGGGAAATGTACATTGATAGAGCAAAAGTGAAGATAGAGACAACAAATAAAACACTAGTAGATAAAGGACATGCACATCGTATTTAGAATTAAAAAGGTTATTTCAATTTACAGGTAACATTCGCAATGAATTGTTAACAGTGGTGTCGTAGTCTTTGTTATTTTTCTACACTATTGCACGTTGGTGTAATTGCACAGTGTCTTAGTCTGTGTTGTTGTGTGAGTGTGATGGTCTACCAGCGTACCAATGAACATGAACACATCAATATATATTCCTGCATTTATTCATTTAAAGGTGGGGTAGGTACGTTTGAGAAACCGGCTCGAGATACACTTTTTATTATATTCCATGGAATGCTCTTAACATCCCGATAGCAATGAATATCTTAAGTGCTTTGACAACAAATCCATAACAAAATTCATCTGTGGAAGCCGTAGTAGGCCTACTGTAAAAAGCACGACCAATCATCTGAGCCGGCCCGGCTAAAGTAACTGGATGGCCTACCTGCCTGTCAGCCTTCCATCTGTGCACAAACTTATCTCGTGCCCTCATTGGTCATGTGCGCGTTCGTGTGTTGGAGGAGGGAAGTGGCAGATTTTTTCTGGCTGTGTATTTTCAAATTCTAGCACACTCGAGCTGGTTTCTCCAAAATTACCTACTTTAATTCATTATTTATTAAAAGATAACTAGAATGTCAGGAGTCCAATAGAGGCGTTTCAGGTTCGGCTCTGTTGTACAACTGTGTTGGAGCGCTAGCTCACGCCATCTCACGTCATCTCACGCCTAGACTACTGCAACTCCCTCCTGTCTGGTCTACCTGCATGTGCCATCCAACCTCTGCAGCTCATCCAGAATGCAGTGGCTCGTCTGGTCTTCAACCTTCCTAAATGTTCCCACACCACGCCGCTCCTCCGCTGCCTTCACTGGCTTCCAGTAACTGTTAGAATCCACTTCAAGACACTGGTACTTGCGTACCATGCTGCGAATGGATCTGGCCGTTCCTACATCCAGGACATGGTTAAACTGTACACCTGAGCACGTGCACTCCGCTCTGCATCAGCCAAACAGCTCGCTGCACCCGCACTGCGAGGGGGACACAAGTTCCCATCAGCAAAACACGTGGTTTTGCTATCCTGTAAGCCTGTAAGTCCTGCCTCGTGTGTCTGGCCTCTTACTGTGACCAACACCTCCAGCCTCATTATGTATCGCCTGTCTTTAGAATACACAAGCTGGTGGAGCCCTCCAAGAAGCTCCAGGAGAACATCTGCTCTTGTCACGATGAGGTGAAGAAGCTGTTCTGCCGCACTGATCAGCAGAGTATCTGTTCTCTCTGCTCTGTGGATGAACACAAAGGCCACGACACGGTGTCAGCTGCAGCAGAGAGGACTGAGAGGCAGAGAGAGCTGGAGGGGAGTCGACTAAACATCCAGCAGAGGATCCAGGACGGAGAGAAGGAGGTGAAGCGGCTTCAGCAGGAGGTGGAGGCCGTCAATGGCTCTGCTCATAAAGCAGTGGAGGACAGTGAGAAGACGTTCACTGAGCTGATCCGTCTCATGGAGAAGAAAAGCTCTGATGTGAAGCAGCAGGTCAGATCCCAGCAGAAGAGAGAAGTGAGTCGAGTCAGAGAGCTCCAGGAGAAGCTGGAGCAGGAGATGGCTGAGCTGAAGAGGAGAGACGCTGAGCTGAAGCTGCTGTCTCACACAGAGGATCACAACCACTTTCTGCTCAGCTACCCCTCACTGCCAGCCCTCAGTGAAGCTACACACTCCTCCAGCATCAACATCCGACCTCTGAGCTACTTTGAGGACGTGACGGCGGCCCTGTCAGCAGTCAGAGACAAACTACAGGACGTCCTGAGAGAGGAATGGACAAACGTCTCACCGACTGAAGTGGAGGTTTTACTGTCAGCAGCAGAGCCCACCTCCAGAGCTGGGTTCTTCACATATTCACAGGAGATCACACTGGATCCAAACACAGCAAACACAGAGCTGGTATTATCTGAGGGGAGCAGAAAAGCAACACGCATGAAACAACATCAGTCTTATTCTAGTCACCCAGACAGATTCACTGGTTGTCCTCAGGTCCTGAGTAGAGAGAGTCTGACTGGACGTTGTTACTGGGAGGTGGAGCTGAGAGGGGGAGGAGTTGATGTAGCAGTCGCATACAAGAATATCAGCAGAGCAGGGGGGGGAAAGTGGATTTGGAAAAAATGACAAATCTTGGTCCTTAGATTGTTTCCAAAACAGTTATTCATTTAGTTACAACAGTATCCACACTCCCGTCTCAGGTCCTCCGTCCTCCAGAGTAGGAGTGTACCTGGATCACAGAGCAGGTGTTCTGTCCTTCTACAGCGTCTCTGAAACCATGACTCTCCTCCACAGAGTCCAGACCACGTTCACTCAGCCGCTACATGCTGGAGTTTATCTTTATGATTATGGAGCCACTGCAGAGTTTTGTAAACTCAAATAGCCTGAAATCCTTGGAGGAACTCTTCTACTTCTTAAACTCACCGTGTGTCCATCAGAGCTGATTGTCCATGTCTTCACTGCAGAGATCAGCTGTCAATCAAACATGATGGGATGTGCTTCAACGTCTTCTCACGAGTTGTTCTGTAGATGCTGGACTTTCTTCCGGCTCCTTCCTGTGTCTGTGTCGCCATGGAGGCTGTCACTGCTCAGGAGGATCCTTGTTCACCTGAACTGATATGTAAACTTTGCTCTAAATATGTGTTGGATATTTCTTTTGATTCTTGTTGTTGTTTCTCTTGTAGTGCACGAGTCTTCAGAGAGAGAGCAGCAGAGCTTCTTTTATTCTCCACATTTTATTCTTATTTAATCATAACATGTTTATTTAAAATGATATTACTTGCTGTCATGATCATAATCAATAAGTACATCATTTATTATTCTGCTGTAAATAGCTTAGAGTCTTTGCTCGGGAAATACATTGTATAATATTACAGTTATTTTTTGCAGACTAATTCTTGTTGTTGTTGTTGTTGTTGTTGTTGTTGTTGTTGTCCAAATAGACTCTGATGTTTTAGAACATAACTCATCATGATAATAATCAATAAGTAAATCATGTCTGATTCTGTTTGAAACAGCTGAGATGAAACACATCATGGTGGATAAAGAGAAACTGATCATGAAATCATTGAACACACTTTACTGATGGGATGTGTGATCAAAGGAAATGTTTGGATCATTAATAAAGGTTTGTCTTTCAAAAACAAAAACAGGATGTTCTTCTTGTGTTATGTCCAAGGTGCTACGAAGCTGATGGAGAACATGTGGAAGTGATCTGAGACTAAATTAACCTGGCTTTATCCAATGTTCAGATTTGTGTTCCTGAAATGTGTTAAAGTATGCATATATTTCATGAGATAATGGATCATTTGCATATTTAAACATGCTATTTCATAAAACTTGTAATACAAAAAACTATTGTCTTAATGTAAGTAATTAACTGGAGAAATTCCTAACTGATATCTTTAAGCTAAACAAATTACCCTATTCACCTGTAGTGTCTCGCCTTAACTGTTAATGCTTATAGTTTAATGTATTATATTTAAACTTTGACTTATACCTGTTTACATGCTACTATGACAACAATAATCCCCACTTTGGTTTGAATAAAGTATAATTTCTATCTACATCTAGTCTCCTAATGAATCACTGCTCATTACTGCCACCTGCTGACTAACCAACCCAGTCTCACAAAAAAACGTGTAATAACTACGTTGGTCCACAACGTAGGACGTAGTATTTCTACAAAAACGCCTCTGAAATTGTAAGATCCCTACGTTTTTTTTTCACCATTCATTCCAATGGCTGGCTTCTATGTCACGTGATCTTCAAATTTCTCCCTGCAGAAAAAAAAACATGGCCGACCTTCGTTTTATTCTCGGTGTAAAATGCCTATTTTAAGGTTAGTTTGGTCATTAAAATGCGTTTTGATGTCATTTCATGCGAGAAATATGAGTTGTTATTTAAGATTATGTGTGCAGTGGGTGTACATGATCTTTAGTTTGCTAGTTATTACGAAGATTACTTCAGGAAATTGTGTCTATACAACGTTTTCATTGTTACCAAGATGGTTGCTAGGGACGCTGCTATCGATATTATTTCTGTCATGTTGTGTAAAATGGTGTTATCTTTATTGCTACCCCCTTCCCCGTCAATGTATAGTGTTGGTCCACAGTGCAAACGTATTAGTTATTAGCTAGACTTTTATTTAGCATCTCAAAACACATGTAAACAGCTTCATGCCCGGGAGGCGAAGACCGGCAGTCCGGCTCACTAAAATGTCCGTGCAGAACAATAGCCATGAAATGGGATGGGACCACGGCAGACTGTCCAAAACTGGATTTGAACGGGTCCACCGCGTCCCCCCCTCCCCCACCCCGTCCCCAGAACTACACATGCTGGCACGTCTCTACTGGGAATTGTAGTTTTAAAAGACGTTTTCATATTTCCCATAATAAGAAGTTGCCAGTATTAAACTGTGTACATCCCTGGAGGACAGAGGGTGTCGTTTTTCTCATACTGATATTCTAAACAATCTGTGCTGTTGTATTTGCTGTAAAGTGTCTCTACTGTAGGCTAATTTTATTATATGTACAGCACTTTGGCTCGACCAAAAATCGTTTATAAATGTGCTATATAAATAAAACTTGATTTGATTTTGGAGGTTTAGGGGATAGGAAACACTCAAATAAAAAAAATATATTTAATAAATGGGTGAAAATTGCTTGTGCCCAATGGGCAGCATTAATATATACCCACACGACAGCTAAGGTCAGAAGAGCTTTATTTAACAGCTGGTCTTATGTCTGTGACCCCTCCTGTTGTTCATTGATAAGCCTGAAACATGCACTTGTCAAGGTTCAGAGGCACATTTAGCAAATCTGGCAGTAGCCATCGATCAGCTGATAAGATATACTTTATTGATCCCAAGTTTTAAACATTTGCGTTACATCAGCATGTGTATAGTTGTACATATGCAGTGGTGTTTATTTGTAAATCATTTAGTATAATCACACAAATTCTGTGTTTTATATTTAATAATTCTCTGTTCTTTATTTATTGATTGTTCAATACCTGACAAGGCCGGAGATTAAAAACTTGGGTCACAGGTTCCTCAACAGTGCATCACAAGACATCTTTCAATATTTGTGTACCTCCATTACATTTTCATATTCTGCACATTTCTTATACTATCTACATCTTATAATAGTATAATACATATGTATAATATCAGTTAAAATAAGTGCTTCAACATAGTTAACATTCCTGGAGGTATACACACAGTTTTACATCCATTGCATAACTACACCATTTGTGAATATGTCAATAAACCTTAGAAAATCTTGAAAGGGATGTGCAAAATAGTCATTATATACAGTCTTTAATTAACTATTAGTAGAGAATAACGAGTAATGAACATACTTTATAGGGATCCTATTAATGTCTAATAATACAAATAATGAAATTCAATAACATGCTTTAACCACTAGGTGTCCCTTTATAGCAGGTGTGCACGTTTATGGTGTAAATACAGCCTATATACCAATTGGATCAAATATAAAAGTCAGCCGAATTAGTGTTGATACTGCAAGGAGATGTATTGTGTGAAAATAAATGTAAGATGTTGTATAATTACTGATATATTTATGATCCATGTCACGTTTCCAGTTCATCATGTTTGTCTCATCAAGGCTCTATAAATAGAGAACTACAGCAGATATGTAACATTTAATGCAGCCGAACCGTGTATTACAATGCCGTTATGTGATGACTTTCAAAGAGAAAAGCAGTGGACCAACACTAATAACGGTGTTGGTAACGGAAAATAACGTATCTATTGTGGTGATTGTAGTGCCGAGAGATAGGGAGTCGGAGGCGGTGCAATGGAGGTGCAAAAGTGAACTTTATTGCGGAGCAGAAAAGGACATATTGTCCGGTTGCAGTCCGGGAAGAAGAGAGAGAAGCCAGGAGGGCACACAACATATATAGTCAACACACAACATGTCCGTGTGGAAACAAAACCCCAACTGTAGTTCCATGTGTGAATTATGAACCAGTGTATTAATAGGTGGTCACCACATGATTGACATTATTCACCCACGGATCTATGGGTTAGGCCAGGGCAGAGCCATATAATAGAAGAGTTATGACATCTCCGTTCACTCCAATGGACCACTTTTTTACAGCAATGGCGGATCGTGGAGCCTCTCAATCGTTCCCCGGAAGTTAGCGACAAGGCTAGCAGAGCTGTGGAGTTGCAGCATAATAGACCGTTAGTGACGGACTTTTAAAGGTAAGAAGAAGTTTAAAGATTTATATTGCGGATATTATCAGTACATCTGATTCAATTGAACATGTGTATTAAAGGATGTCAGTGGATTATCCCTAAATTAGTAGATTTAGGGAACGTTTACAGATAACAGATCAAGCTAGGATACCGAAGCAAGTTAGCAACAGACGTTGAACAGCCTTTTAATTGTAAATTCCGTTCTCTTAATGTCATTTCGTCCAACGTTGTTGAATTAGAGAAGAGGGGCTTCTAAACGGGATTGTATGCGGGGGTGGAGGGAGTTAAATATTAGATAAATATAACTTTGGTGCGTGTAAGAGTGAGTGTTTTTAGCAGAGCCATATTGTGTCCTTGTGATTATGTTGATTATTACCTGTGTGTATAATGTTGCAGCTCAGCTGATTTTGGATTGATGGCAAAGGGAGAGGGGCTTAAGTGAGAGTGAACACACAAGGTAAGTTTAATACTACTGTTTTATATAAGTAAGCATACTAAACATGTATTATATCACTGTATTATATAAGTAATCTTGTTAGTAACCTACTGTATGGCAGGTGGAGGGGCAGTGATGTTACAGGTGGAGGAGCAAAACTGCAAGACTGCAAACTCACAAGACAGAGAAATCAAAGTTTGTTCTCCAGAGAAGAGGTTGATTTCACTTCAATTTTTTCATATTTTCTAAAGATGTGGAAATGGCAGCAAAAAAAACTTGAGAGCTGTAACCAAGACAACTGTAACAACATGAGTAGAGAGCCACCAAGGTTTTTCAAGTCCCTCTCTTACTCCATTTTGCCAACCCAAACTTCCAGGTACATGACGGGACACCTTGCTTGTTTTTGTTGTTTGCGCTCCTCTGGCAGGTGGAGGGCAGTGATCCCTTCCCTTCTTCCCTCAATCTTTGAGACTAATGTAAGTAGAAGACATGGCACTGTAAATGTTCGAACATTTAAAATATTATACCACTTAAAAATAAGAAATATTACTTTTGTTACTAAGAGTTCATACTTATTATACCTGTGTCACCTTTCACACTATCGCTGTGATCATGAGCTATGGGCTTTGTAGATACAGGTCCCGGGGTGAATTGTGGTGCCGGGGCCCTTCTCTTTTTGACCACAGGGCGATGCACGAAGATGGTGGGTATAGCCTCTGCTCTCAGCCTAGTCTTGCCCTTTTTTGTCTTGACAAACTGGTCTGCATCAAAATGTGCCTGCGGAGTGACTTGAGGTTACTTCACACACAGAACAACTCAGTTTTGTCTGCCCACATACATATTCCATAGTGGTTGAATACACAGTATTAGGAAACACTTTATACTTACTGGACATGTTATACTCATTACATACTGTATATACAATATGACCAAGAATGTGAGACAACTTTATAGAAATTCATATCACATCTGTTACTGATGCCATTTGTCATACTTTGTTAAACTCACAAATAATAAAGTTCCATAACTTCAGTTGGGAACAAAGACCACACCTTATCTCCCCAAGGCAATTTCCCATCCAATAGGTGTGCTATATAGGTGTGTATAACCCTTTCTCCTGTCTGTTACTCCCTCTTTCAGCACAAGAACCAGAGGGGGATTCAATGGAGCCTGAAGACCTGCACTGAGACCCTCACCCTGCACCCTGAGTCTCAACTCTCAGTGTTTTTCAAGCCTTTCCCTGTTTTTTGTATTAAACAAAACATTAAGCTTTCCCAATGGTGTGGTTTTCGTTTTGTGAAAAAGTGCAAATGCAGTGTTTGTATATAAATCACATATTTTGTTGCCGTTGGTTGTGAAATTGCTCCTGCTTCCTCCGCTCTGTGTCAGTGGGGAAGCTGTACATTCATACTCCTTTCTCTGAGCGATTGGAGCATCCCCAGGCAGCACAGCAAACCATGGTGGCGACTAGGAGGCAGCACAGCAAACCAGGACAACACGGAGGAAAAGGCACAGACAAACTGCATGATATGCTATTCAATGTTTATTGAATTCCATGTATTTGCAATGGATGTTCCTAAAACAACACATTTAACATCATCATCATGCTGCTGCTGCTAGTCCTTTGATAGTCACCTGTCGGTCTCCTGTCCTTTCTGAAAGCCATAAAGATGACATTAGTCATTTAGATAACTTGTGTCCTCAATTACCATGGTTACTGAAACTACCATGAATTTAAGAAAATGGTAGACATTAATCTAATCTGAATTTTAAAGCATTACTTTAGATCCCCTCCCTCTAAATATATCAATAAACATTAGAAAGTTATGCTCCTGACTACCATACAAGTTTAAGAAGATAATATTGGTTTTAAAGAATTCAAAGCTATAAATAAACAGCAACAGGCTCTTTAACCAAGGCACTGTTAGCCTAACATGTAAACTAGTTGTTCACACTAATCCTAATATTATCACTTAATATTAGCAAATTCTATTTTATTTTTTAAAACATATTGATGTAAATACATACACATATCGATTTGTTGTATAAATATTGCAAATCAAAACCTTTATTCACTAATAATTACCAAAAATCGTAGTTCTATCTCCTGTTATCAATGCATTCACATTGCCCGCCATGAACTTCCGGGGAACGATCCTCTTCTACATGAACCACGTGACGATAACCGTTTTTGGACTTCCGTTGTCGTAACTCTTCTATTATATGGCTCTGGGCCAGGGTATTGTTCTGCACGGACATTTTTAGTGAGCCGGATTTCCTGTCTTCGCCGGTCCGATGTGTTTTGAGATGCTAAATAAAAGTGTAGCTTGTACCTTTGATTTTGTTAAACTAATAGGCCTACGTTTGCACTGTGGACCAACACTATACATTGACGGGGAAAGGGGTAGCAATAAAGGTAACACCATTTTACACAACATAACCGAAATAATATCGATAGCAGCGTCCCTAGCAACCATCTTGGTAACAATGAAAACGTTGAATGGACACAATTTCCTGAAGTAATCTTCGTAATAACTAGCAAACTAAAGATCATGTACACCCACTGCACACAGAATCTTAAATAACAACTCATATTTCTCGCATGAAATGACATCATTCTCGCATTTTAATGACCAAACTAACCTTAAAATAGGCATTTTACACCGAGAATAAAACGAAGGTCGGCCATGTTTTTTTTTCTGCAGGGAGAAATTTGAAGATCACGTGACATAGAAGCCAGCCATTGGAATGAATGGTGAAAAAAAACGTAGGCATCTTACAATTTCAGGGCGTTTTTGTAGATATACTACGTCCTACGTTGTGGACCAACGTAGTTATTACACGTTTTTTTGTGAGACTGGGTTGGACTAACCCATAACAGCACATATAATACCCATTTTACATACAACTGCCGAACGATGTTAATAAACTCTAAGGTGACAATACAGTTGCATTGTATCATAAATAATGCTCTTCCTGATTTGGGGAAATTAAATTGTGTGGAAGAGGATTTCTGGAAAAACAACATCATGCTATCTATAGCAATCATTGCTGGTAATGTCATTATTCAGGGTATATGCAGGAATTCTGAAGTCAAATTTAATACCTTTTAAGACCTTTTTTAAGACCCTTTCCATACATTTTAAGACCTCATCGCAACTTCGAGTTCTAACCGGTTACATTGGCGACACACTTTACCTCACATTTACTATATTGATTGTAAGATAGCACAACTAAACAGAGTGCAGACAGACTACTGAAGCCTCCTCTCCACATGAACTTCAACCTCTCTGTGAAGGTCAGGTTTAATGCAGTATGCTGCTTTGTTGCTTCTGTACTCTGTGCTCTTTCATTCCAGTAAAACTCCTCAGAAACCATTAGAAACCAGTATTTGACCAATAAACAAAACCATTGACAAAACTTTGAACTATGAAATATATTAAACTTTGGTGAGCTTCAGCGGGGTAATGCCATATAGGAGCTCCCTCACAAATACCCAGGGGTTAAATTGGGCTGGGGCTGTCCGGGGCTAAGCCCGGCACATAGGACGATGCTCTGACGTCATCACCCTCACACATTTGTCATATGTTTACAAAAAACGATATATATGTTAAGACTTTTCTCGTTCTTAATATAGACTATATTTAGAGTCGATATGTGTTGACCTTACTTTAAAATAGCAGATCTCTGTGACAGGATATAGTTTGGCTTAGACCCCGGCCCCACGAGGATGCATACAGTAAAACGCAAACGCAAAAAAGTCTTCACGCATTCGATTCATTAACGTGTCCGTTCACACTAGACCGCTGGAAATGCTGGAAACGCTGTAGTACATATGCCAGGCCCGTAAGTGGCGCTGCTGCCGCCACAAAATACCCCAAAAGCAGCGAAGAAGACCCCGGAGCATGGTTGCCCTTCTGTTTATTCTCCGCGGTGGACGGCGTGTTCGTTCTCCTGCTGTATATCTATGGGATTCGTTTTGTATCATAAATATAAAGCAACACTTTCTCAGAATAAAGCAAAACTATGAGTTTAAAAGAAAAAAAAACTAAGTCAAGCAAAATAAAATACATTTCAAAAATAAAACTATAAGTTGCAAACAAATCATTTGTGAAATCATGTAAACTATAAGTCTTTTTTTTTTGTTTTAACATAGGTTTTTGTTTGCAGTTCTTGTTTCTTCTTTCTCAATGATCAGACTTTTGCTCTCGCTGCAGCTCTCTCGTTTGCGCTCTCTCATTTTTTGTTTGAGATTTTGACACAAACATCCCAGGTGGGCGGGACTTTCAGGGCTGTGTCCCCATTGGCTACTCAGCTTTTGAGTGACAGCCCACTACACCACAGATCATACAGTGCAACTCATGCAGCAAACTCCGGAGTCCACTCGGCCACGTTAGTGTCGGTGTCTCCTGGGGAGTTTTCATGAACATATCGGACTTATCTTATGGATTGCAGTGCATTATACTTGTGATGTGTAGTTCATACTTTATTCAAACTTTAAATATTTTAATACCTGAACACACTGCTGCTGTTAAATAATTTCCAAATTTGGGATTGATAAAGTGTCTGTCTATTTATTTTATAGATTAAAAAAACACATCTATGTATTTTTAAGCTAAAGGTGATATACAATATAAACTGTATACTGTGGTGACCACCTATTAATACACTGGGACATAATTCATACATGGAACTACAGTTGGGGCTATTGTTTCCACACGGACATATATGTGTTGTTATCTATATATGTTGTGTGCCCTCCTGGCTAGGGGTGGGCGATACCACAAAATCTGGATTCGATCCGATACCAAGTATTTCAGGGCCAGTATCGCCGATACCGATATCGATACTTTTTTTTAATGAAAAGCGTCTTATGTACTTTCATATAGGGAAGAGCTGCATGACATGATTTTTGAGCTGAAATCATCATAAATAGACTAAATCTGAATTCATTTTCATGAATAAAGACAGGACAGTTTTTATAGACAAATACACGTTTTACTTTTGCAAATTTAAAGTGCAAACATGAAAAATAACAATACAAAGTGGCCAAAGTAGCGAACTGTCTTCTTGCACACATCACAGTTCGCTAAGTTTTAATGGCCAGTTGTGAAATTGCTCCACAACGCTGCTCTTTCTCTCAGCCATCATGCGCGTGTGTGTGTTGCACTCGCGAGTCGCTGGCTGCTGCTGTCCTGCCCTGCTGGCTGCTGTCAGTCAGCTTGATAATCGGCGTTCAGGCAGGGAGCCTCGAGGAGAAGAGGACAGCAGTGGAGAGAGAAGAAAAGAACATAAAGAACAAAAAAAGTATAACAGTATCGATCCTATTGGCTCTAGTATCGATATTTTGAAACGTAACGTAATATCGGAGGTATCGATATTTTGGGATCGATCCGCCCACCCCTACTCCTGGCTCTTTCTCTTGTTGTCCCGGGCTGCGACCCGACAACACCTACATTTCTGCTGCTCATTAAAGCAAGCTTTGTACCTCCATTGCACCGCCTCCCTATCTCTCGGCACTACATTGGTGACCCTGACAACGTCTCGTGAAGTTTCCGGGACGGACCCGAACATGGCGAAAAGCGCTGTTTTTCCCGTTATGCCAGAGATTGTTGGAGACGTCCGTGGCTGCCATGGGCACACGGACTGAGGCTCGGGGCGCCCCCCCGCGGAATGGCTGAGGACGTCACTCGCCATTCCCGCATCGTCTCGACACTGGAGGACAGCGGGCCTTCCATCTACACTGGTGACCCTGACAGCGTCTTGGGAAGTTTCCGAGACGGACCCGAACACGGCAAAGGAAACTCAGGTTTCTTTCTCGAAATGCCGGGGATTTTTTTGGAGTCGACCGTGGCTGCTACAGGCACGCGGACTGAGGCTCGGTGCGCGCCTCGCCGAATGGCTGGGGATGTTGCTCGTCATTCTCGCATCTGCCTTCCGACTACAGAGGGGACGATGCACGACCTGCTGGGTAGGGATGAACCCGATTGCTGCCTCGTGGGGTTTCTTCGGGGCGTGCGGCTGCACGTCCCAGCTGCGCTAGCTAACGACAACTAGCAGCTAACCACGTTGGCTAACTACGGCTAGCAGCTACCGATGGCTGCCAGCTAACGGCAACAGCTAACGGCTATTTACCCTTTTGAGTTTTTGTTTTTTTTCTGGTGCCGGAGAGGAGGTTCGACCAGCCGGTTGACCTCATGTGGACACTCACATTTTTCACCACCTCCACGGCGGTTCCAGACGCCACTCACGTTTTCATCGACGCCTGGGTGGTGCACTCCTGGACCCCGTCTCGCCTCGACGGTTTTGGACGTCGCCCATGCTGCCATCGGCCCGTGGGTGGCGCGCTCCGGAGCCTGTCTGGCCTCTCCTTACTTCCGGGGATATCCAGACGCCACTCACGTTCATCGGCGCCTGGGTGGCGCACTCCTGGACCCCCTCTCGCCTCGACAGTTCCGGACGTCGCCCATGCTCCATCGGCCCATGGGTGGCGCGCTCCGGGACCCTGTCTGGCCTCTCCTGCTTCCTGGGGATGCCTCAGCGCCTGCTGAGGACTTCATGCCCGCCGCCGCGGCACGTCTGCCTGCGGCCGGGTTGCTCTCCTGCTTCCCGGGGATACCTCGACACCTGCCCGCCGCCGTTGCACGTCTGCCTGCGGCCGGGTTGCGCTCCTTCCTCCCGGGGGGACTGCTCCTCTCTTCCGGGGATACCTCGACGCCTGCCGAGGACTTCGTGCCCGCCGCCGTTGTGCGTCTGCCTGCGGCCGGGTTGCGCTCTTTCCTGCTGGGTTCTCCGCGACACCTACTGCGGCCCCCTTACGACGGCCCGCCCCCAGTGTGGGTGCCCTCGCCCTCGTTAGGGCCCCTGCCCTCTCCTGCGGCCCCCTTTCGTGGCCCGTTCCATGGCCCGGTCCTCACCTGCGGCCCCACCCTCCTCGGCCCCTGTGGTGCTTCCTCCACGGACGCGAGGATTTTTTTGCCATGTTTGAATTCTGGGGGGGCTTGTGTGGTGACCATCTATTAATACACTGGGACATAATTCATACATGGAACTACAGTTGGGGCTATTGTTTCCACACGGACATATATGTGTTGTTATCTATATATGTTGTGTGCCCTCTTGGCTCTTTCTCTTGTTGTCCCGGGCTGCGACCCGACAACACCTACATTTCTGCTGCTCATTAAAGCAAGCTTTGTACCTCCATTGCACCGCCTCTGACTCCCTATCTCTCGGCACTACAATACTATTATTTTTCAAAGACATGTTACATTTCAAAAGCATATATTGCTATGTTTAGGACAAACACGTAAAGACTGCTTTAATTGAACAAATTCTACAATATAAAAGTGGCTGATTTGCTTTATTAAACAGACCAGACCTAGGTTGCATACCAACACAATTAGGAACATGCTCACATCTTACTATGTTGGTCTGAATAGCTGAAGCATTCATACACAATGGATAAAACCGGTGTTGTTTCATTCTATATCCTGTGAGAAAATTATATACATTTAGCATTCAAAATTCGACATACTATTCCTAGCCTGAGGAAGATATGAATAATCAACAGATTTGAATGGAATCTCTAACATTTTCATGTAGAATAAAGACAAAAGAGTGATTATACAAATTACATTTATTGAAATTTGAACCAGAAGATGAAGTCTCAAAGAATGTTTTAAATAAAAGGACATAAAACAAAAAGGTGGATAATAATAAAATCTATTAAATGTATATGTAAAGACATTTGGTCAAATGAAATGACACTGAGCCAACAGTAAACAGTTGAAGAAGCTGGTGCAGTTCTCTCTTCATGCCCCCCCTCCGTGCTGTCCCCTCAGAGGAAGTGGGAAAACGGGATAAGACTCTGGACGCCACGCTGTCTCAATGATCCACACTGTTAATATGAGAGGAAAATAAATGTTTTAGAAAATGAAAAATATGAAGTTAACAAATAAAACACAGCTCATGGACGGTAGGTTTTCCTACAAAGTTAACTCAGCCTCCATTGATTTTCATATCAAATTATCGTGTTAATAAAATAAGCTATCATGGCTTATACTTGCATATCTAAACAGAATCATGAAAACCTGTTGGTAGAGTCAGGCACACGAGTCTGTTTGAGTGTGTGCGCCGGTGTCTGAACGCTCACTCACTGCTAGCTATGTAGCTAACTATTAGGCTACTTCGCTTGCATTGTTATGGATCTAAAGGTAGCACAAGCTAACTTTCATAGCACAGCTTTACTTCTCACATAACACAATAAAGAAACAGAACGTATAGCACAAACAACACAAAGGATCATACTTACATATATTTTCACTTGTAGTATTATAATAATTGAAATGCTGGTTCTTCTGGGGGTCTTCTGTCCACGCTCAGCTAGCTACCGAACCGCAGCTGCCTGCACTGTACAATCGCTGGAGGACTGGGCTGTCACTCAAAAACTGAGTAGCCAATGGGGACGCAACCCTGAAAGTCCCGCCCACCTGGGAGGTTTGTGTCAGAATCTC
Source organism: Gymnodraco acuticeps (assembly GCF_902827175.1). Taxonomy (NCBI): domain Eukaryota; kingdom Metazoa; phylum Chordata; class Actinopteri; order Perciformes; family Bathydraconidae; genus Gymnodraco; species Gymnodraco acuticeps. Next base: position 76,768 of record NW_022990096.1, on the reverse strand, counting down.
AAACAAAAAACGAGGGAGCGCAAAAGAGAAAGCTGCAGCGAGAGCAAAAGTCTGATCATTGAGAAAGAAGAAAAAAGAACGGCAAACAAAAACCTATGTTAAAACAAAGAAAAAAGACTTATAGTTTACATGATCACACAAATGATTTGATTGTAACTTATAGTTTTATTTTTGAAATGTATTTTATTTTGCTTGACTCATTTTTTTTTTCTTTTAAACTCATAGTTTTGCTTTATTCTGAAAAAGTGTTGCTTTATCTTTATGATACAAAACTAATCCCATATATATCTCAGGTAGTCCACCAGCAGATAACCCCCCCCCCCCCCCCCCCCCCCCACAGAGCGGAGCAAGGCAACGAAACTTAAAATAAGAAGCAGCATTGTATGGCACGCTATGCATGGGGCCACCTTGAGGGGGTTTCCCGACATGTTGTTTCAGTAAATTAAAGGGTGTTTCATGTTGTCGTTGCTGTGGACCTTCTTAATATCTTGGGAAATGCCGTTTAATACTTTTTAATAGCCTTAATTTTCGCTAAATTGATTTATCAACTTTTAATACTTGTTAAGACCCCGCGGACACCCTGTTATTACTAATAATATTGTGTTATTTACAACAGTTAATACACAACACCCTGAATAACACCCCCCCCCCCTCTTAACATTATAACTACAGACATACCCTGAAAGTCAACTGTCAACTGTAAACCAACAACCACATGAAACAAATTAACTTAACACATTTATTTATACACAAGAACATTTATATAAACATTTACGGACATCATAAAGAACATTTATATAAATAAAAGAACAGTCAGTTGTCCGTCTCCTCCTTGTCCTCCTCCTTCGCCGTCTGACTCTAATCCAGTGGTTCTCAAACCTTTTTCAATAATGTACCCCCTTTGAAAAAAAGATTCAGCCAAGTACCTCCTGATCAGCACAAAAACCATTTGAAAAAAGCCTATATAAAGAGGTACAGTGCACCATCAGTGTCTGATTTATTAAAACAACAACATGAGAAACACTTAAATGCTACATTTCAAATGTTTACAATCCATCACTAAATTCATGGCAAACCAATTTGAACATCATGCAATAACACTGAGACGACATTAGTTGCATTGAACTGATCTTTTTAATAAGTTGTACTTACAATGTAGTGAAACATGGGCTTGTGCTTCACTGATAGTAGTTATACTAATGCCAATTTCGTCTCATTAGTATGCATAGAAAAGTGACAGGTCACACATCTAAGCCCCGCCCACTCCCTGTGGAAGCCCCGCCCCCATAAGCCCCACCCACTTCCGGCATAAGCCCCACCCCACTTCCAGTTTACAAAATAAAATAAAAAAATATTTTAAAAATGAGAAAAATAAAATGCTGCTTCAATCACATTAGTATGCATAGGATCTATGTCCCGCCTCCTAACCACTTCCTGTACCCCCTAATCCTGTATACAGTATTGATTGTAACTTACAAATACTTGCAAATAACATGAAATAAATCAAAGTAAAGCATCTAAAAAACATATATTTAAAAAAAGTAATGTCAGCCTCTGTCAACCTCTCTCTCTCACCTATTAGTTGCGAACAGTCTGGACTTGCCTGAGACAAGTCAGGACAAGTGTGGGAGAAACCATAAAAGCCTGACATCCTCTACAGCCATATGGCGGCCGAGGGGAGGGGGAACACACACACACACATACACACACACACACACACACACACACACACACACACACACACACACACACACACACACACACACACACACACACACACACACACACACACACACACACACACACACACACACACACACACACACACACACACACACACACACACACACACACACACACACACACACACACACACACATACACACACACACACACACTTCCCCCGCCCCTCACCCCTCTCCCGTTATGGGAGTTGGATAAATAAAAGCCAGTCGTCTTTGCCACTCTTCAATATTTTTCAAGTCGAGAGAAATGACAAAGAGACGTTTTTTGGGGGGAGGGGGCTGGAGAATAGGGTTTGTTTGATTCTATTTCTTCACCTATTATCTTGAGGGTAATTAAGAAAGCAAAAAGTCCTATGCGGATGTGACTTTGGCTCACATGCCGATGTGTCCTTGAGCAAGACACTTTACCACAAATCGCCCCCGTAGGCATGTCTACGGTATTTAAGTGTTTGTAAGTCGCTTTGGATGAAAGCGTCAGTTAAATGACATGTAATGTAATGTGTAAGAATACACACACACAACCAGATGTGGGGGGGTTGAGATAGCCAGGGTGTAAATGCCTATGTTAATTAAGACACTCTCTGTGAGTTAGTTTTAAAAAAAGAAATAAACTCAAATTAAATAAAAACAGCCATTAATTTTCACTCACCAAGACATCTAAAAACGTTAATGTCCTCTCTAGATTTGATTCAGGGTTTGTTTTAAATGGTGTGTGAGGGGCTAAGGATGTTTATTTTTAAGTTTTGGGAAACTGTTAAAGAAGTATCTGTTTTGCAAAGAGGTTATTTTTCAAAAGATCTTATTTAGGTTTTAATAGTGATACCTAAGGGTATTCTCTTTTAGTATATGGATTTGTGAACTAATGTGTAATTACTTTTATTAACTATAATTGCACAGGATCATTCTAAGAAGAGTGAGAGGGCTAATGAGCCAGCACCATACCTCCTCTATGCATTTTCTTGACCTGTATCTGATCTTGAAAAACTTGACTCTTTTAAAAAAAGTTATTTTTCATCTATCATTTTCAACCATGCAGCAAGAGATCAAATTTAAGAATAAGTAATAGTTTGTCACGATTTTACGGGAAATAGTCAGTGCGCGATGTCACATCTTAAAGACAGCTTGAACTGGATAAATGGTTAGTCTTTTTTCAAACATACCGTACGTTCTGCATGTTAGTATATCTGGCCAATCGATTTAGACCCTACTGCCCTAGACGCATGCCCTCAATAGGGAAGTCACGCTTTGGGAAGAGGTGTTTCATTTCACAGATCCACCTTGATTGTTGTTGTGAGGGGTGAAGGAAGAGGGACGGGGGAGGAAAATTCAGAGGATGAAGAAGCAGAAAACATAACTTGTTTTGTAAAACGGACAGCACATCAGTTTCAAGAAAGACGACACCGTGTTTATGCATGACATGCAAAATATCTTGAAGCCCTGTAAAAAAAAAAAGGTACAAGTATATTGTGTTGAAAATATCGCAAAAAGTCGTAATTTGTATAATGTATTAGTTGCATGTTGTATTTTGCTAGAAATCACTATGTAGTTTTTCAAAAAATATAATGAAAAAAGGAGAGAAAGACAAAAAAAAAATATCACAGTATGTTGAAAAAATATGAAAAAGTAATGTGTTCAAATAACATGAAAGAAATCAAAGTAACGCTTCTAAAAAACATATATTTTAGAAAAGTAATGTTATTCATGTCAAGTTATCAAGACTGCTGTGTTTCATCGAAACAGTGTTAAAATCACAAACATAAAGAAAACGAATTCCTTACAAATTAATGAATATTTTACCCGGTTAAAAAGGTTTGCATCCATTAAAGTGTAACTAAAAGTATCTTAGTAACACAAGAAAAGAGAATAAAGCATAGATGTCAACAAAACTGGATTGCTCCATTGAAATAGCGTTAAAATCAAAAAGTGCCTTTAAAGAAAATGTATTCAGATAAAGTATTTTATTTTCAGAAATGTTTAAGGTTTTGCATACATAAAAAGTGTATCTTACAGTTCCTTTTGTGAGAGAATTACACACAAATCTGCAGAGTGTCACTAAAAAGTTTTACACAGGGACTGACATTCTGTATGGGGGTTTCACACCTGAGCTGCTGCGGGGGGAGGGCGTTGAAAAGGGGGTGAGTATGTTTGGCTCTCGGGGGATGGTGTGTTAAGAGTCACAGTCTTAAAGAAAATCTGGTCAGAAAAAGTACTTAACTTTCTACCAGTTGTAAGTTGTCATACATATAGAAAAAGTAAGAGACTTACTGTTTCCTTTGTGAGAGAATTACACATACATCTGCAGAGTGTCTGTAAAAAGTCTCAAAATCACAAACTGCCATTAAGAGTCAGATTCTTAACAAAATCTACTAATACAAAGTACTTAATTATCTACTTTTCAGCTTTTATACACAAAAGTGTATCCTTCAGTAACTTTCTCAGAGAATTTAAGCATAAATCTGCCAAATGTTTCAAAAAACAGCCTTGTTTCACTGAAATAGCCTCAAAATCACAAAATGCCATTTAGAGTCAGATTCTTTACGGAATCTAATAAAACAGAGTACTTTCATGGTAGTGGTCAGCTTTTAAAAAAGAAAAGTGTATCCTTCAGTAAAGTATAATGGAAAAAGGAGAGAAAGACAAAAAACAAAATATCACAGTATGTTGAAAAAATATGAAAAAGTAATGTGTTCAAAATAACATGAAGAAATCAAAGTAACGCTTCTAAAAAACATATATTTTAGAAAAGTAATGTTAGTCATGTCAAGTTATCAAGACTGCTGTGTTTCATCGAAACAGTGTTAAAATCACAAACATAAAGAAAACAAATTCCTTACAAATTAATGAATATTTGGAGGAGAGAGATGACCTCGCTCATCAATGACAAAGACTCCTTTATGGCGTTGCCTGTCGAAGACACCAACAGATTTATTATAAATGAAAAATAAAACACATTTTCATTTTTGTAATGTGTTTTTTATGAAAATGTGTTTTATTTTTTGCTTTCATATATAGTAATAGTATTGTAAACGAAACATTTATAATAAATCTGTTGGTGTCTTCGACAGGCAGCCTGCAGTCCGTCACCCCGACCCTCAGTATGTGCACTAAAGAATGGGCAAAGATTACGGCTTTTTCGGTTTTCTAACCTCCATTATGCGTCTAAAAAGAGTTGGTTTTACTGAGGCATCATTTTTGCACGTATTGGATGTGCTGTGGTGCTGGTCAGTCAGAGTGGAATAGGCCTGCGTCATGGGTTCACACCAACGCCATAAAGGAGTCTTTGTCATTGATGAGCGAGGTCATCTCTCTCCTCCACTGGCCAATAAACGTTCACATTCTCCACTTTTTTATGATTTTGTGTAGCTCACGGACCCCAAATAACTGCAAATAATTGAATTATTCACAGGGAAATGAATAAAAGGATTAATTTGCATTGATTTTGCTCCACCACAAATGGAGTCATTTTCTTGACCATAAGGACTTGAGAGCAAACCAACAAATTGAACAAAAAGATCAATGGTATATTTTAATATGGCTATCAAGAAAGAAATCTCCAAATTGACGCTTTGTGTTTAAATAGTTTGAGAGATTTTCCACTGGTTCTGTTGGAATAGACTGACTGGGACTTTTGTGTGAAATTACGCTTTTTGGTCACAAATTGAGAAAACATCAGTCTAAATTTGAATAATTTGGCCTGTAAAGTTTTGGAGAGGTTCTTTATAAATCAAAAACTGAGGAGTCGGTATGTTAATGTGGCGACAAAATGTTCCCCTTTCTGCTCTGTGTTGGTCTGTTTGACTTATTCAGCAGCATTCTCCACAGCCTGTGAAAAAGTCTTGTTCTCCTTTTACTCGTGTTTGGTTTGGCTCGAACGGATTAGACACAAGCTCAGTTTACACCAAAAGAGGGGAAAAACCTGATGTTATGCCCCATTGTCAGTGGGTATGTTGGTTATTTGCAACCTAAGTGACAAATTGAATGAAGGACAATTGTGTATATAACACAAGAAGCCCTTTTAATATGTTATAACATTTCCAGTGTTAAGAGTTATTTTGCTCAATAGGGTAGAAAAACACAGAAGATGGTTTTAACGGAATAAAAAACAGAACATAAAGGATGGACTGATAATAGAGGTTTACATATATTTTGATTCATGCAAGTCAGTTAGCTAGCATTTGTTTTTATTAATACGTACTTGGCTCCATTATATCCTGTGCAACACATAAACATGTTCACCTTATGTAATAAATTGTAAAACAATGCATGTCATGTGTAAGAAACAGCTGTGAGCGAAACGACAGGACAGGATAATTCAAGTTTAGCAGGAAAAATATGAAACGTTTTGCACTCAAACATGATTTATTTGATACTAAGTCGATTTTTAGATTTTCTTTGCCCTCCACGTTTGATCCTTTGTCTTTACAGTGCCCTCCCTCTGTTTTAAATCCAAGAGCTTGTATGCTGAGGGATGGGGGGTTTGCTCGTTCCATGGAGCGCTACCTTGTTCCAGAGTGCCCAAGAGGGCCATATCTGTTATAGCACATTCCAGTGTGCAGGCATTTTGTGATTTTGAGGCTATTTCAGTGAAACAAGGCTGTTTTGAACATTTGACAGATTTATGCTTAATTCTCTCAAAAAAGGGTACCGAAAGATACACTTTTATTTTTAAAAAGCTGACCCCTTGCATGAAAGTAATCTGTTTTATTAGATTTCGTCAAGAATTTGACTCTTAATGGCATTTGTGATTTTGAGGCTATTTCAGTGAAGCAAGGTTGTTTTGAACATTTGACAGATTTATGCTTAAATTCTCTGAGAAAGTTACTGAAAGATACACTTTTGTGTATAAAAGCTGAAAAAGTAGATAATGAAGTAGACTTTGTGTCCGTGTGAAACCCCCATACAGAATGTCAGTCCCTGTGTAAAACTTTTTAGTGACACTCTGCAGATTTGTGTGTAATTCTCTCACAAAAGGAACTGTAAGATACACTTTTTATGTATACAAAACCTGAAAATAGTACTTTATCTGAATACATTTTCTTTAAAGGCACTTTTTGATTTTAACGCTATTTCAATGGAGCAATCCAGTTTTGTTAACATCAATGCTTTATTCTCTTTTCTTGTGTTACTAAGATACTTTTAGTTACACTTTAATGGATGCAAACCTTTTTAATCGGGTAAAATATTCATTAATTTGTAAGGAATTCGTTTTCTTTATGTTTGTGATTTTAACACTGTTTCGATGAAACACAGCAGTCTTGATAACTTGACATGACTAACATTACTTTTCTAAAATATATGTTTTTTAGAAGCGTTACTTTGATTTCTTTCATGTTATTTGAACACATTACTTTTTCATATTTTTTCAATATACTGTGATATTTTTTTGTTGTCTTTCTCTCCTTTTTTCATTATATTTTTTGAAAAACTACATAGTGATTTCTAGCAAAATACAACATGCAACTAATACATTATACAAATTACGACTTTTTGCGATATTTTCAACACAAAATACTTGTACCTTTTTTTTTTTACAGGGCTTCAAGATATTTTGCATGTCATGCATAAACACGGTGTCGTCATTTTTGAAACTGACGTGCTGTCCGTTTTACAAAACAAGTTATGTTTTCTGCTTCTTCATCCTCTGAATTTTCCTCCCCCGTCCCTCTTCCTTCACCCCTCACAACAACAATCAAGGTGGATCTGTGAAATGAAACACCTCTTCCCAAAGTGTGACTTCCCTATTGAGGGCATGCGTCTAGGGCAGTAGGGTCTAAATCGATTGGCCAGATATACTAACATGCAGAACGTACGGTATGTTTGAAAAAAGACTAACCATTTATCCAGTTCAAGCTGTCTTTAAGATGTGACATCGCGCACTGACTATTTCCCGTAAAATCGTGACAAACTATTACTTATTCTTAAATTTGATCTCTTGCTGCATGGTTGAAAATGATAGATGAAAAATAACTTTTTTTAAAAGAGTCAAGTTTTTCAAGATCAGATACAGGTCAAGAAAATGCATAGAGGAGGTATGGTGCTGGCTCATTAGCCCTCTCACTCTTCTTAGAATGATCCTGTGCAATTGTAGTTAATAAAAGTAATTACACATTAGTTCACAAATCCATATACTAAAAGAGAATACCCTTAGGTATCACTATTAAAACCTAAATAAGATATTTTGAAAAATAACCTCTTTGCAAAACAGATACTTCTTTAACAGTTTCCCAAAACTTGAAAATAAACATCCTTAGCCAGCACACACCATTTAAAACAAACCCTGAATCAAATCTAGAGTGGACATTAACGTTTTTAGATGTCTTGGTGAGTGAAAATGAATGGCTGTTTTTATTTAATTTGAGTTTATTTCTTTTTTAAAAACTAACTCACAGAGAGTGTCTTAATTAACATAGGCATTTACACCCTGGCTATCTCAACCCCCCCACATCTGGTTGTGTGTGTGTCTTCTTACACATTACATTACATGTCATTTAACTGACGCTTTCATCCAAAGCGACTTACAAACACTTAAATACCGTAGACATGCCTACGGGGGCGATTTGTGGTAAAGTGTCTTGCTCAAGGACACATCGGCATGTGAGCCAAAGTCACATCCACATAGGACTTTTTGCTTTCTTAATTACCCTCAAGAGAACAGGTGAAGAAACAGAATCAAACAAACCCTATTCTCCAGCCCCCCCCCCCCCAAAACGTCTCTTTGTCATTTCTCTCGACTTGAAAAATATTGAAGAGTGGCAAAGACGACTGGCTTTTATTTATCCAACTCCCATAACGGGAGAGGGGTGAGGGGTGGGGGAAGTGTGTGTGTGTGTGTGTGTGTGTGTGTTCCCCCTCCCCTCGGCCGCCATATGGCTGTAGAGGATGTCAGGCTTTTATGGTTTCTCCCACACTTGTCCTGACTTGTCTCAGGCAAGTCCAGACTGTTCGCAACTAAGAGGTGAGAGAGAGAGGTTGACAGAGGCTGACATTACTTTTTTAAAATATATGTTTTTTAGATGCTTTACTTTGATTTATTTCATGTTATTTGCAAGTATTTGTAAGTTACAGTCAATACTGTATACAGGATTAGGGGGCACAGGAAGTGGTTAGGAGGCGGGACATAGATCCTATGCATACTAATGTGATTGAAGCAGCATTTTATTTTTCTCATTTTTAAAATATTTTTTTATTTTATTTTTTAAACCGGAAGTGGGGGCGGGACATCAACCGGAAGGGGGCGGGGCGTATGACGGAAGTGGGCGGGGCGTAGAGGTGTGACCTGTCACTCTTCTATGCATACTAATGAGACGAAAGTGGCATTAGTATAACTACTACTGAGGATCTTTGTTATTCTGACAGGGAGGCAAACTGCAGTTTACACTTCGCGTTTTGAAATATGTGTAACTCTGTTCATATAAAACCCACACTGCTCAAACTTCGTAACTTTTCCTAAAATTGGTATATTTGTTTATTAATTTCGGGGCGTGGGGAATGAAGAGAAAAAACATATGAGCATTTATACCTATAACCGCTCATATAAACAAATGCATAATGCTGCGCTATACTTTGTGGCCACACCCTGTTGCCAAGCAACGCTTATTGTTTAGGTGTCCTTTGATAAGCAGGTAGTCATATCATTAGCTAGAACTAGCTAGATCTGATGGATACAAACATAAACGCGAGTGAAGTCTAATCGGACGGGAGAGAGAGATCAGCTGCTGCTGACGGAGACACAAGCAGCTCTACATGATCACCTGCAGCGGTGAGCGGAGCAAAACACACACTAAGAGTTAGAACATCACACTTTGCTATTTGATCTACTCTGTAACTAGCTAAACTAGTTATAAATATGTTTATTTACTATCGGGTCACTTATTACAGGTTCAGCGAGCTGCACGAGACTGACGGGCTGTCAGGAGAGGGAGAGGAAAAGAGAGCACCCCGTTTATTTTTCCCATTTTATTATCCAGAATTACTGTAAACTTTTGAATAAAGTAGTTCATCTACTATTAGTAGTTTGTTTAAATGTATTACTTATTTAGTTTTCATTAACATAAAATAAATCTCACGTACCCCCTGCAGTACTCCAAAGTACCCATAGGGGTCCGCGTACTCCCATTTGAGAACCACTGCTCTAATCTATAATTCCAATTCCTAATTCAAATGACTCTTTATTTGTCTGTACTGCTTACACATTTATTTTTCTCTGCTAAAGTAGCAAATCATATGACATGGTTAAGATACCTTCTACTCATAGAGGACAGATTTCATTCAATAACATGTTCATTTTTTAAGACTAAAACACAATGGGGATACTCCATCAGTCCAGCCTAAAAAGAAACAGTCAATGTAACACTACAGTAGTATAGCAGGAGTGTACAATCACAGTCATACTTTTGAAACTTGAAGGACAAACATTTACCATCAGTTGCAAATGAGGCGGTTGCCTGCAGCGCCTCGAGGTGCTGCGGGACCTCGTCCGCCTTCCTCTTCAAGAGGACATTCTCCCTTTTGAGGGTCTCTGTTTTTTGCTCCGCTGCCTGCTGGAGCTTCAGCTGCCGCCCCAGCAGCTGGAAGCAGCGCCACAAGATCTGCAGCCCTCGGGTGTACAGAGCCTGGCGGGTCACTACTCCATCCAAGATTGCATACTGCAAATAAAAAACAACAAATGTACACATAAATCAGAAAACTATTAACAAGCATTTAGACCAGTGATTCTTGAGACATGGGGCTGCCCCCCCCCCCCCCCACCCCTGAAATTGAAGATGTTTTTTTAAATATATATAAGCGCAAAATCACAACTGAAGTACAGCCAGTAGGGATGCTCCGATCGATCGGCCGATACTCACTCTCTACCGATCGATCGGTGCTCTCTAAACATGCTGATCGCATGACGTAAAATTAGGGCTGTCAAGTTAACGCGTTAATAACGCGTTAACGCAAAAAATAATGAACGCCATTAATTATTTTAACGCGATTAACGCATGTGTATTTTTTGTCCTCGGCCGCCCCGTAGTTTCAGAGTGCATCGAGTTTAAAATACCATCTACAAGCTGATACTGACAGCTTGCGGCAGACCACACTTCCACGCTCACCGGCAGGCCCTGACTGGCCATCGGGAGGACCGGGAGAGTGTGTGTATGTGTGGCACGAGCGAGCGAGCGAGCGAGAGAGAGACCTTACGTGTACAGTGCATGACACTGACATGACACTGACAGTGCGTGTACTGATACAGATGGCCCTGAGCCCAATAGAGATTGCCCTGAAAAATGTGCGCGGACAAAATGGCACGAATGGTTTGGGGGGGCCTCCGTCCCCCTAGAACATTTTTGCAGGTCTTAGATGCTGTCTGGTGCATTCTCTAGACTGAATTATAAGATGAACAATATTATATTGTACAATTTCAATTTTATTCTTCATTTCACTTGTTTGTTTGTTCTTGTTTGTGTTTGCTCGCTTGCATGCCCTGCATAGCTATAAGAAATAATTAAAGGTGGGGTAGGTAAGTTTCAGAAACCGGCTCGAGTGCACTAAAAATTTGAAAGCACACAGCCGAAAAGAATCCGCCCCTTCCTTCAGACTTCCTTACACAGCACCTCCTCCAACACACATGAACGCGCAATGCACGCCCAATGACGGCACGCCCAATGAGGGCACGAGATACATTTGTGCGTGCACGAGATGGAAGGCTGACAGACAGGGCGGCAATCCAATCCGTTTAGTCGGGCCGGCTAAAATGATTGGTCGTGCTTTTTACAGTACTACGGCTTCCACAGATGACATTTTTTTATGGATTTTTTGTCAAAGCACTTAAGATATTAATTGCTATCGGGATGTTAAGAGCATTCCATGGAATATAACAAAAAGTGTATCTCGAGCCGGTTTCGGAAACTTACCTACCCCACCTTTAAGTTGTTGGTCAAGATACTTTCCATCTGATGAAGGCAAATGCCTTCCCAGATGGAAAAAAGTAGAAAACATTACATTCAGTTATAACTGCCAAAACAAACATTATGTTAAAAATGTTCGTAATGTTATCTACTGTAAGTTGGTCGAACGAATCGGAACGAATGCCTCCTCATCCGGAAGCTGACCGAGCAGACCCGAGCAGCAGTCGAGAGGAGCCGAGCGCATCCGCGCAGCACACCCGTCAGAGTTGCCGTTAGACGGTAAATCTAAATCTCTTCGGTCAAAATATTTTCCCTTTAGCGCAATACCGCTTCAGTTGCGCCACTTATGTGACAGACAAGAATAGTATGTGACAGACAAGAATAGTCAATTCTAATGTCTAACACTTAATGTGGAGAAAGAGATGTCCTGTGTGGGTTGATTGTGCGTTGATCTGTTGGTATTGCCTCGGGGTTCCGGAGGGCATGTAAACAAATGCATAATGCTGCGCTATACTTTGTGGCCTCACCCGGTTGCATAGCGACACTTATTGTGTAGGTGTCTTTTAATAAGCAGGTAGTCATATCATTAGCTAGAACTAGCTGGATCTGATCGATATGGACATAAACGCAAGTGAAGTCTAATCTGACGGGAGAGAGAGATCAGCTGACGAGTCGACACACACCTCTGCATGAGCAGACAAAACACACTTCAGGTTAGAATATCACACGCAGCTATTTTAATTGCCTCGCAAACTACCTAAACTAGTTATAGATATGTTTAGTTTTACTGTCGGGTCACTCATTACTGGATCCGCGAGCTGCATGATACTGGCATAATAGATTGCCCGATCGGGAAACCAGCAGGTGAGGCTTCATTGCCCGAGCTAAATACTAGATGGCCCCGGGCCATCGGGCAGTCCTTAATGTCGAGCCCTGGTGTATTGTTGTTGTTAGCATCTGGTGCTAGCTAGCTGCGCTAACGGATATAGGGAAGCTTGTTTCAATGAAAACAGAGGAGCGACATTTCGCCGACAACTGCGCCGAGCACTTGACTTTAGCCAGACAGTGGGACATTGTACGAACAGTCAGCACACTCAACACGGATAGTACGCGCAACATGATTGCAGCGTCCAAGCAGCTCCCGTTCGAGCATGCCTTGAGTTGCACATAGCTCCAACGATCCATCAGTGTCGCCACACACACACACACACACACACACACCACACACACACACACACACACACACAACAAAACACACACACACACACACACACAACACACCACACACACACACACACACACACACACACACACACACAGCACACACACACACAGCACACACACACACACACGGCACACACACTCTCTCTCACACACACACACACACACACACACACACACACTACACACACACACATACACACACACACACACACACGAGCACACCACACACATACCTCACTACACACACACACACCACACACACACACACACACACACACACACACACACACACACACACACACACACACACACACACCACACACACACACACACAGTATTGTATTATTTTAGGAGATAGGTATTATTTTATGAGAGAGGTTCCATGTTGAATTGAGGCGAATATTTGTTAATGTTCAGAGGTTGTTGTGTTTAATATTCATGAGAATATTTGTCATTGTTCAAATGATAATAAACATTTGCATAAAGCATATTTGTCCACTCATATGTTGATAAGAGTATTACAAACTTGAAAAATATCCCTCTAAGGTACATTTAGAACAGATAAAAAATGTGCGATTAATTTGCGATTAATCGCGATTAACTATTTTAATCGACTGACAGCCCTACGTAAAATACATGACACTTTTCTCTGTGTGCGGCAAAACAAGCTCGCCAAAATGGCTTCACCGGTCTGGCATTATTTTAAGGTGTCCGAAAAAGACAGTAAAATAGCGATATGCAACGTGTGTGAGCAGAAATCCTGCAGCTCCGCCCGCCGGACCGGTAAGCGGAGCGAAACACACAAGAGTTAGACCTAACACACTTAGCTATTTTATCTACCTCTGGAACAAGCTAAACTAGTTATTATACATATATTTATTCTTCACTGTCGGGTCACTCATTACTAGATCAGTGAGCTGCATGAGATACTGACAGGCTGTCAGGAGAGGGAGAGAGGGAAGAAAAGAGAGCGCTTCTGCTAATTTCTCCCGTGTTATTTTCCAAAGTGAATGTAAACTTGAATAATGTATATCATTTGAATGTAATAATTAAGTTGAATGTTTTTTGTGGAAGCTCCAGTGAATGAGCCCCATTAACTGAGTTTTAAACATCACTTTAAATGGAAGATTTAAAGTGGTGTTTAAATCTTCCATTTAGGCCCCGCCCACTCGATCGGATCGGTGATCGGTATCGGCCGATACTGATTCCGGCGATCGGCCCCGAAATTGGCGATCGGAGCATCCCTAACAGCCAGCAAGCACAGCCAGCTCCATGGGTGATACTGACAGTCTGTCAGGAGAGGAAAACAGAGGCTCCCTTTATTATTCTTATATTATAGAGTCATTATCATATATTTTTAAAGCTCAATACATAGCCTACTTTTGTCATTCACATGTTTTCGTTACAATGAACAGTTGGCCCTCTCCCCGGAGTGTCTCCCGCCTCGCTGTCCTGTCTTTGAGGAATTTTGGAGGGTGAATCCATTTTAATGTCTGAAAAAACACAACACATTAAACAATAAATAAAGAACACAATACATTAACACTTCAAGTTAACTAATGCAAAGTTAGCTCTACGCAGGTCTAAGCTGTGGACCTACACATTAATACTTAAGTAAATAAGCATAAGTAACCTGTGATGCTATTCAAATAAATTAGCGCCAAAAAAATGCATTACGCACACACACAAATGAATAAATTGTGTTGTCAAAGCAATGATGAACCTGTGAGTTGGATGTAGAAAAGTCCGAATCAATATAAATGTTTTTTATTTTAAAGTAAATTCAGGTTGAACATAGTAAAAACAATTAAAATGATAGTTTCCCTCCAAACCACCCTTGTGCTAATTCAGACGCTTGGTGTTAGAGTTGTGTTGTGTTTCAGTAAAAATTGTTCATATGGCTGACACAGTTCCGTGAAAAAAAAGCCTGTACACCCACCGACGGGGGATGCCGGGTTTAACAGCTTAAACATGACAATAGCGCCAAAATAAACTCTACACATTATGATATTCATGCTAATTATACATAACTAAGCGCAAGTGGAGGCTGCAATGCTAAAGTAAAGAAGAGCACCTTACCATTTTGATGCGATGAGAGAAATGAGGGACAAAGCTAACGTTCAAATTACGTGAAGTTATGATAAGTTCAACGCGTCTTGTAAAATACAGCCTTTCGCCCAAAACTTCAAATAACTGCTTAACAAATCAGCCTGCATATAATATAAACCTACAGTCTATGATATAAACTCAAGGAACTATTGCATTTTCATTAATAAATTGCTTTGAAAAATATAATTATTAACGTTAGTATTACGTTATTACGTTAGTACTGCTCAGGGCTGGTAAAGGCCTATACATTTGAACAGTAGTTTGAAAAAAATAAAGTTTTAATAGGCGTTTTTGATTGGCTGTTTGTCTTCGTGGTTGTTTAAAAATAAATAGCTTTTTTGAATACTTGTGTCTGGTTGGCTGTTGTGCTCGATTTGAAAATGATGCAGTATTTATACATAATTTGCATCTTCTGCCTCTTATTTGGCAAGAAGACAAGAGCGATAGAGCCAAACATGGATTCCCATGGTAAATGACTGAACTTAGATTAATGTTACTTGTTATTCATTCATTGTGTGTTTAGGGGTGCCTATTATAATATGATTGAATTTATTTAACTAATGTTTAAAAATGATATATCTCGTGCATTACACTGCATCAGGATAGACCTTCGCTGTGAGGAAAGGTAGGCAAAATAATTTACATGCAGCTCGCGTCCTTACCTGTCACAAGTTGTGCCTACTGGTCCTCCGGTACCGTTTTGTAGTCCTGGGAATATACCTACGTCTGACAAATATATTTTGTACATGGTTCTCAGGTTTTCTCTCTTTTTGCGAATGAGAAACAAAACTACAGAACTTTTTCCAGGCACGGATTATTCTGCCACTGAGGGTAGCTGGTGAGTGGTGACGTGCACGTGCCCAACTTTCGCCTCGCGCTTCCTGCTTCTCTAGCGTTGCTAGGATACAGACCGCAGTGCCAACTTCAATCTCCGGTTTATAATCACTTTGTTACCACTACTTATTAGGCTACTTTTGAACAAAAAATTTACGGGCTTTATAATTCAGCAATGATACCATCGAAGTTGGCCGGTTAAGTTTAATTGAGGGGGAGTACAATCCTGAATTGGACAAGGAATATATTGTCTGGTGGCCCCAAAATGGGAAAAAGATGGCTTGGACTGCTAAAGTATTATCAACTGGCGGTAAATTGGCATATTTAAATAGATCACAGCTTATCATTATTATTAAGCCTATGTTTTATTTGTTAATATATAGCAGTGGTGGCTGGTCAATAGAGGTGCTAGGATGGAAAGTTTTATATTTATAATAAGTACAATACTATTTAATACATAAAATCTAAACCGTTATATGTTTCATTAGAATCATTACCCTTACTCGTCTGGGAGAATTAAGCACCCCAGCGCAGCAGCAGCCAACCAATCGCTGACCGTTGCTACCCGAAAAATATGGCACATTTCAGCCAATCAGCGTCCTCAGATCTGTTAAATGAAAGGCGCTCTATAAACCCGCTCTAAAGTTATTATTACAAATAAAAGTACGTTTTTTTATCTAAAAAAGTGTCGCCCATTGGAAACAGTAATTAGTAAAAATATACTTATATTCTTCAGAAAGACTATATCAAAAAAGCAGCCCTCCATAGAGTTCATTATCCTTCAGGTAGCTCTCAGTTTCAAAAAGGTTGCAGACCCCTGTTATAAAATATGCCCCCATCTTCCACAGCCCCACCTAAAATATATTTCACCAGCTGCCACTACTATATAGTGGCCTACTAGGGCATTGCGTTCCAAGAATGCAGGGTTGTTGGTTGTTCCTAGAGTCTCTAAAAGTACAATGGGAGCCAGAGCCTTTTCTTATCAAGCTCCACATTTGTGGAATCAGCTTCCAGTTTGTGTTCGGGCGGCAGACACCCTATCCGTTTTTAAGAGTGCGCTTAAGACCTTCCTTTTTGATAAAGCTTATAGTTAGGGCTGATTAGATTCAGCCCCTAGTTTTGCTGATATAGGCTTAGTTTGTCAACCCACACAAGTATCATGCTAAATTAAGCTCTGTTGCTAGGATATTACTAGATCCTGTTATCAGCGTAATATAAAAGTACATAACGATTGATGTGTAACTTAGCATAATTACTAGCTAGCCGCTAGCTGCTAACTGCCGCCTCGTTAATACCAAATCCATCATAACAAATCCAGTACCATTCTGTCATGAACGTGCGGTGCTGTTACGTGTACGCAAATTGACGTGCTTAATGTGAACGAGCCTTTTGGGGGGCGTGGTTAAAGTTGCGCATGCTTTATGAGCGCACATACGGGTACTTCTCAGGCATGACGGGTAATCTGTGACGTTTCGCTCTCTCAAAAGTTGGCCCATTTTATCTTCATGCGCCAATGAGCAGCTCTCATATAAATGAGGCCCCGCCTCCCATGCTGTATCCAGTTCTTATTATACATCCATGCACTGAACTGATTACCCAAGATCCTCAGCTTGAATCTCGTTGATTGGATGTTTTAGCCGCAATGCACGCTGGGATGTGGTGTTAATAAGGTATGATATCCGGAAAAAAATCAGAGTTTAGGATGGCCGAAGACACTACATTACCCATAATCCCCAGCTATCGTTTGGGACTACAGTCCTGTTGACAAACCCCGTGATTAATCTTCAAGCTCTGGGATTGGATGTTGAAGTGGCAGTGCGCCAAGGTTACGCCGAGCGTCAAGCTCTTTGAAATGGAACGAAACCACGGCAGACTATTCAAAACTGGACTCGAACGCCCCCCCAGAACTACACATGCTGCCTATTGTGTTTCGCAACATGTTCTCTATGGCACGTCTCTACTGGGAATTGTAGTTTTAAAAGACGTTTTCCCCAAAATTAGAAGTTGACAGTACTGTGTACAGCCCTGGAGGTTTAGGGGATAGGAAACAAATTGGTGTGTACAAATGTAAAACATGTAAGTAGTACTAAATGGATGAAAATTGCTTGTATCCATAATGGGCAGCATTAATATATACCCACATGACAGCTCATTGTTACTTTGTAATTCTATTCCACTACAATTCAGAGGTTAACCTAGTATTTTTACTCCACTACATTTATTTTAGTTACTTTGCAGATTCTGATTAATGATGTGAAATATAAACAACCCTTAAAGCAGACTTTAGTTACACCTGAGTAACATTCAGGGAAGGTGATTGTCAAGTGCCAACAATCAGGAGAGATATTTGATAGTTGGTGCTTGAGAAGACTAAACATTTATCTGCAGATCTCTATAAAGTATATTAATTACTCGTTATTCTCTTCTAATAGTTAATTAAAAACTGTATATAATTGCTATTTTGCACATCCCTTTCAAGATTTCAAGATTTTCTAAGGTGTATTGACATATCATATACACAACTACGGTGTAGTTATGCAATGAATGACAAACTTGGGTCACAGGTTCCTCAACAGTGCATTACAAGACATCTATCAATATGTGTGTATACTTCCACCATTAAACTGTCATATTCTGCACATTTCTTATTCTATCTACATACATAAGAGTATAATTAATGTGTATAATATCAGTTAAAATAAGTGCTAATAATATTAACATAGTTAACATTGCAGAAAAGCAATATATTAGACATTAAGTACTTTGTCAGGCTTAATATTTATCTGTAGATAGATACCCCCAACACTTTTTTCTTATTTGAAAGAAGACCTTAACCTAAAGTATTCTTTAATGTGTTAATAAAGGTTAATTAGTTTGTCTATTTGCACATCCTCCTATTAATATCTTTGTACATCCAGCACTAAACTGTTTTATTGTAGAGATCACTTACAGTATCTTCTTAATTTTTTATATTCTATATTTCTATCATTGACCTTCTACTTTCCCCCTATGAAAGTATGTACTCTTAATATTGTTTTCATCAAATAACATTATTCAACAAAAATAACATTATTCAACAAAAATAATTCAATAACGTGCTTTAACCACTAGGCGGTGCACACAAGGTACACACAGCATACTAATAATAACAACTTTGTATTATTAGTGTAGGACACTTATGTATGTATAACAACTGAAGATGTGTAGTTTACTAGTTTTATTCATGTTTTTACATAATTTTACAGGATATTGCTATACAATTTACATGTTTTACTTCTACACATTAATATCTGATTTGTAAAACATCACATACAGAAAGGTATATCCATCATTTAATGGTAAGCTATTGAAATTGTGATTCCATAGATGTGTCTCCCATCACCCAAAACCCCTGACTATTCTCTCAACTCAGTATTTACATTCTTATATTCAAAGAAAATCAGTAATATCTTTAAAAACTACAAGTCCTTTTCTATCAGCTGTGCACCGTTATGGTGTAAATATAACCTATCTATGAATGAGATCAAATGTAAAAGTCAGCCGAATTAGTGTTGATACTGCAAGGAGACGTATTGTGTCAAGAGAAATGTAAGATGTTGTTTAATTGTTGATATATTTATGATCCATGTCACATATTCAGTTTTCGCGGCAGTTCTTCAAGTTTGTCCAGAAGTCTTCTCATCAGGGCTCTATAAATAAGAACTACAGCAGATATATTTAATGCAGCCGAACCGTGTATTACAATGCAGTTATGTGATGACTTCCAAAGAGAAAAGCAAGAACACTCGGAATAAAGTATTATTTAAAAAAAAAAATGTTTTCGGATATCATATCGCATTAACATCATATCCCAACATGCATTGCGGCTAAAACATCCAATCAATGAGCTTCAAGCTGAGTATCTTGGGTAATCTGTTCAGTGGGTTTTTGGTGTGTATCCTCGAAATGTCCCTTTTATAGGCCTACCTCTGTTTCCGGTGACTTTATTATGGATAAAAAGCCCAAGATTATAGAATTAAACGAATAAATAAAAACAAGGATAATTGTGTGTTATTGTTGAGTAAATAACAGTGTGTTATTTAGAAAAGAATAACAAATTAGAAGGAAAGAAGATTTTAAAAAATACAGATTTCAGTATTTGAGGCTCTAAGCCCCATTTATTTTCCTCACAGACGGCAAAAAAAGACATTATACGATTTAAAATAAAAACAAATAAATAAAAAGATAAAACACTACTGGCATGTAATTTACGTTAGAATAAATAGAATGGTTTTGAATAATCACTCCAAGTCTGGGCATGTTGAGAGCTGTACATACACACAAGGGGAGTTAGTCGGTTCCATAAGAGCCAGCATGCGGGACCGGGATTCTGGGATTTGTAGTCTTTCTAGTTGCATATTTTTCATAGTCTTATATTTACATTACATTACATTACATTGCATTTAGCTGACACTTTTATCCAAAGCAACTTACAATAAGTACATTCGACCAGGAAGACACAACCTTGAAGAAAACAGAATCATATAAGTACATCAGGTTCATAGAGCCAAACATTTCAATTGCTACTCAACTGGCTTTAGATAAGCCAGTCCTTTATTAGTATATAAGTGCTTTGTTAATAATTCTATCGCTCGAAGTGGAGTCGAAAGAGATGAGTTTTTAGTTTGCGCCGGAAGATGTGCAAGCTATCTGCTGTCCTGATGTCAATGGGGAGCTTATTCCACCATCTTGGAACCAGGATAGCAAACCCACGTGTTTTTGCTGATGGGAACTTGGGTCCCCCTCGCAGCGAGGGTGCAGCGAGTCGTTTGGCTGATGCAGAGCGTAGTGCACGCGCTGGGGTGTACGGTTTTAACCATGTCCTGGATGTACGAAGGGCCAAATCCATTCGCAGCATGGTAAGCAAGTACCAGTGTCTTGAAGTGGATTCTAGCAGTTACCGGAAGCCAGTGAAGGGAGCGGAGGAGCGGAGTGGTGTGGGAACATTTAGGAAGGTTGAAGACCAGACGAGCCGCTGCATTCTGGATGAGCTGCAGAGGTCGGATGGCACATGGCAGGCTAGACCAGCCAGGAGGGAGTTGCAGTAGTCTAGGCGTGAGATGACGAGAGCCTGGATCAGAACCTGCGTCACTTTCTGTGTCAGCTGGGGACGTATCTTCCTGATGTTGTAAAGCATGTATCTGCAGCAACGGGTTGTAGCAGCGATGTTTGCAGTGAAGGACAGGTTGTTATCTAGGGTCACACCCAGATTCCTTGCAGTCTGAGTCGGGGAAACAACTGAGGTGCCGATGTTTGATTGTTAGGTCAAGAGTGGGACAATATTTTCCCGGAAGGAAAAGCAGCTCAGTCTTGTCAAGGTTGAGCTTGAAGGTGATGAGGCAGACATCCACTGAGAGATGTCAGCTAGACAAGCAGAGATGCGTGCGACGACCTGGGTCTCTGAGCGGGGAAAGGACAGAATTAATTGGGTGTCGTCAGCGTAGCAGTGGTATGAAAAACCATGCGGGCTAATGACTGATCCGAGCGAGTTTGTGTACAGGGAGAAGAGGAGTGGACCAAGAACAGAGCCCTGAGTGACTCCTGTAGTTTATTGACAAGGGTCTGACTCAGACCCTCTCCAAGTTACCCTGTAGGTACGGTCTTTGAGGTATGAGGTGAGGAGGAAAGTGCAGAGCCTGAAACTCCAAGTTTTTGGAGAGTGCGAAGGAGGATCTGATGATTCACCGTGTCGAATGCAGCAGACAGGTCCAACAGGATGATGACAGAGGAGAGGGATGCTGTTTTGGCAGTGTGCAGTTCCTCAGTAACAGCAATGAGAGCCGTTTCTGTGGAGTGACCTGCCCTTGAAACCAGACTGGTGCGGATCCAGAAGGTTGTTCTGATGGAGATAACAGGAGAGTTGTTTTAAAGGCAGCGCGTTCAAGTGTTTTAGACAGGAACGAGAGTAGAGAGACAGGCCTGTAGTTTATAACATCTGACGGGTTGAGAGTGGGTTCTTTAGGAGAGGGTTTACACTTGCCTCCTTGAGACTGTTTGGAAAGTGACCAGAAGTTAGAGAAGTGTTGATGAAATGGGAGAGAAATGGTAGAATATCAGGAGCGATAGTCTGAAGGAGGTTTGAAGGGATGGGGTCCAGAGGACAGGTGGTAGGGCGGGCAGAGGTAATGAGGGTGAGAACCTCACTTGGAGAGAGAGGGGAAAAGGAGGGTTAGTGTGTGGGTGGAAGGAGGGTCTGGTGACCCAGCGGTGAGTAAGGTGAGTCAGAAAAAGAAGAGCGAATATCATCAACTTTTTTTTCAAAGTGGGTAACAAAGTAGAAGTGAGGAGGGGGGAGGGGCTTTGGGAGGGTCCCAAGAGGGTGGAGAAGATGGAAAATAGTTTTTTTGGATTGGAATAGCAAGATTGGATCTTATCTTGAAAGAAAGTGCTTTTTGCCTGAGAGATCGAAGCAGAGAAAGAGGAGAGGAGAGCCTGATAGGTTAGGAGGTCGTCACAGTGTTTGGATTTCCACAGTTTCCGCTCTGCTGCCCTAAGGACGGTTCTATTAGCACGCAGTGCATCATTTAGCCAGGAAGCAGGAGGGGACTGACGAGCCTGCCGAGATGTGAGATGACAGAGAGAGTCCAGAGTGGATGAGAGAGTAGAGAGGAGAGTTTCTGCAGCAGAGTTTGGGAGGTAGTAGTTGGAACGAGTCCAAGGAAGGGAGGGCTGAGAGCACCGATGAGGCAAAGGTAGAGGGGGAGAGGGAAAGAGGTTAACGGCGGACAGGTGCACGGATGAGAAGAGATTAGTTTGTTATGTTTGGAAAGGGGGTAGAGAGAATGAAATGAAGAAGTGATCGGATGTGTGGAGCGGGTTTACAGAGAGGTTAGAAGTAGCGCAGTTCCTTGAGAATAGGAGATCAAGGACATTGCCAGCTTTATGAGTTGGTGGGGAAGGAGACAGTGAGAAAGCAAAGGTGGTTAACAGAGATGTTAGTTCGTCTATCTTCCCTGTCTGGAGGTTGAAGTCTCCGAGAAGTACAGCGGGAGGGCCAGTTTCAGGGATGTGTGAGAGGAGATTATCTAATTCCTCCAAGAAGTCCCCCCAAGGGCGCCTGGTGGACGGTAGAGAACAACAATGGTTAACTGTATAGGATGGGTTACTGTGACGGCATGGAATTCAAAAGGTGGGAAGGAGTGAAATTAGGTAGTTTGAAGAGGGAAAATCTCCATTTGGGAGAGAGCAGGAGACCAGTGCCACCTCCTCTGCCAGTGGGGTCTGGGTGTATGGGAGAAGGAATATGCTGTGGAGAGAGCTGCTGGGGTGGATTTGTTGAATGGAGTAATCCAGGTCTCAGTGAGAGCAAGGAAATCCAGAGACTGCAGGGAGGCGTAGCCAGAGATGAAGTCAGCCTTAGGAACAGCTGACTGGCAATTCCACAGGCCACCTGAAACTAGATTGTTGGATCTCAGTGGAGCATGTGGGATAGATGAGAGCAGGGCCGGTTATAGCGATTAGGAGATACACGGGGCCAGTGATAATTGCGAGAAGACACATGAACAGGAATGGAGAAATACACATGATTATAGCATGAGGGGCTAGAAGAAACTAAAGAAAAGATAAATAAGACACAAGCGGTAATTAGCTGATCAGAGTAGGATTTGCCTCCTTTTGTCTCCCTCGTGACTCCCGCAGGACTCCAATGTCTTTGTCAGTCTTAGAGACTCCCGCAGGACTCCAATGTCTTTGTCAGTCCTTAGAGACTCCCGCAGGACTCCAATGTCTTTGTCAGTCTTCGGCTGTCTGACGCTCCAGGGAAAGAGCTACCTAAAATGGACGCTTGATTGCTGAGTTCTCACAGCTGGTGGGGCCACGCCCCTCTAATTAGTTAACTCTCTACAAGCTGATGGGCGACAGCAGACTGGCCCTGCCTATATTGTAATGCAGGCTTGAGTGCCCCTACTGAGACCTGTGTAACAGGTTCACTTGAGCAGATCTGAGATTTAAAATCTCTCAAAAGTGCCGTTTTAGCTACAATAACTACAGAACAATTATACAGAGTAGAATAAATGAAACAGAGAAGTCTAATTAAACAAGAATATAACTTACAGTGGTGCTGCGTCAATAGGTATTGTCGTCACCCCGGTCTAGATGCACACTATTTCAACAGTTTTATGACAAACTGTGACTTTTTTGACATGAAAATTATTTTTTAAGATTGACAAACATCATATGTGTAGTTCATGGCACAATTCAAACGGGAATCGAAAGATAATCTTTCTCTCTCCATTGACTTCAATGCATACTTTTTCAGAAATAAGGTCCCATGGGGCGGAAGTAGATGGGCGTGACTTCGCCACTCTATAATCTGCAAAGTTATTATGGCTGTGTGTACCTTGTGTGCACCGCTTAGTGGTTAAAGCACGTTATTGAATTATTGTTTTTATGTGTTATATTTGATGAAAAAAATATTAAGAGTACATACTTTCATAGGAGGAAAGAAGGTCTGTGATAGAAATATAGAATATACAAAATCAAGAAGATACTATAAGTGATCTCTACAATAAAACATTTAGTGCAGGGTGTACAAATATATTAATAGGAGGATGTGCAAAACAGAAAAACGAATGAACCTTTATTTAAACATTAAATAATACTTAGATTAAGGTCTTCATTTAAATAAGAAAAAAGCGTTGGGGGTATCTATCTACAGATAATATTAAGCCTGACAAAGTACTTAACGTCTAATATATTGCTTTCCTGCAATGTTAACTATGTTGAAGCACTTATTTTAACTGATATTATACATGTGAAGTATACTCTTATGTATGTAGATAGAATAATAATAGATGCAGAATATGACAGTTTAATGGTGGAGGTACACACATATTGATAGATGTCTTGTAATGCACTGTTGAGGAACCTGTGACCCACGTTTTTCATTCATTGCACAACTACACTGTAGTTGTGTATATGATATGTCAATAAACCTTAGAAAATCTTGAAATCTTGAAAGGGATGTGCAAAATAGCCATAATATACAGTCTTTAATTAACTATTAGTAGAGAATAACGAGTAATGAATAACTTTATTACTCGTTTCCATTCATTCAATTGCAGATACATGTTTAGTCTTCTCAAGCACCAACTATCAAATATCTCTCCTGATTGTTGGCACTTGACAATCACTTCCCTGAATTTTACTCAGTGTAACTAAAGTCTGATTTAAGGGTTGTTTATATTTCACATCATTAATCAGAATCTGCAAAGTAACCTCTGAATTGTAGTGGAGTAGAATTACAAAGTAACAATGAGCTGTCATGTGGGTATATTATTAATGCTGCGCATTATGGACACAAGCGATTTTCACCCATTTTATTATTATGTTTTACTTTTGATAACACCAATGTGTTTAATACTGGCAACTTCTAATGTGGGAAAAAACGAAAACGTTCAGTAGAGACGTCCCATAGAACATTTGCGAAACACAATAGCCACAATAGCTGGGGGCGTGCGATTCCAGGTATGGATTTTCTGGCGTGGTTTCGTTCCATTTCAAACAGCTCTTTGACGCTCGGCGTAACCTTGCGCACTGCCACTCCAACATCCAATCCAAGAGCTTGAAGATTAATCCAGGGACTGTAGTCCTAAACGATAGCTGGGGATTATGGGTAGTGTAGTGTCTTAGACCATCCTAAACTTCTATAGGCCTACGTCTGTTTCCGGTTATTTAATTTTGAAATTCAGTTCCTGACGGACACAAAAAAGCCAGAGATTATGGAAATAAACCAATAAATAAAAACAAGGATAATTGTGTGTTATTGTTGAGTAAATAACAGTGTGTTATTTTGAAAAGAATAACAAATTAGAAGGAAAAAAGATTTAAAAAATACAGATTTCAGTATCCTGAGGCTCTGAGCCCCATTTATTTTCCTCACAGACGGCAACAAAAGTCCGAAATTATACGATTTAAATAAAAGCAAAAATTGTGGCTTGATATTGAGTAAGAACATGTTTTTATGAACCACACAGCTTCCGGTTTCCACGACCCGACCGGATTTAAAAAGACGTGTTGCAGGCACGAAACACATTACCAGTAGAAATACATTGCTTTTAAAATCGTTCTGTGTGACACAAAAAAAAGGAGATAATCGTGTTGGTGAACACGAATCAATAGATTAAATGTCGTGACTATAACACGAAATGCCGTGAGAGTGGGTTGGTACACCACACCGTTTATGGCTGCTCACAGTGTGACTGGGCTTGGGGCATCAAGCAGGGGGGAGACACGACCATCCCTTCCTTCTGCTGAACTCAAAAAGATTGTTTGTAAGTAATAGTGTGGCCATGAGCAATCATGACGCGCATGGTGTTCTTTTTTTTATATATTATAATCAGTGGCGGCTGGTGGAAAATATTTTTGGTGGGGCTATGGAAATGGTGACCAAACCATACTAGGGCGGTAGACATTTTTGAGAAATGACCCCTTAAATTATGACTTCTGGTGATGATAGAGGGGGACACACACACACACACACACACACAAGTTGAGGCTTAAAAATATGAGAAGACTGATCAATACCTCCATAATCTTCAGTGTGGTTAGCTACTGTATGAATCTTCCAAAACTTCCAAACACCTTGTCCTGGACATAGTTTCTACAGTAAACTGTGCAACAGTACAGTAGGCCCACACAAACTGCAGAACACCACTGTGTGTGTGTGTGTGTGTGTGTGTGTGTGTGTGTGTGTGTGTGTGTGTGTGTGTGTGTGTGTGTGTGTGTGTGTGTGTGTGTGTGTGTGTGTGTGTGTGTGTGTGTGTGTGTGTGTATCATACATGCCAACCCTCCCGATTTTCACGGGAGACTCCCGATTTCATTGCTCTCTCTCCGGTTTCTTCCCGGGTCATATTTCTCCCGATTTCTGACAAAATCAGATTTACTCACGACTGTTTCCACTCAGACTTTAATACAGCTACACCATTGTTTGGTTTCCATGGTAGCGCATCTCTTTAGCAGCGTGCGCAACTCAAAGTCTGAGAGGGTGAGGAAGATGAAAACTGAACAAGAATCGACAACTCGACCCTCTGCTCACTCCTTTCCTGTAAAATACAGGTCCAGCCCATACATATTCTCCATGGTGCTACAGGCATTGCATTTACAACAAGCATGTAAATGTTAATCTACACCTCCGGCGATCCACTAGCACCCGGTACCTGCAGACGCAGCCATCCTCGACAACTACTGTAGCGTCACCTTACGAGTCCAAACAACTCACAGACACACAGGCCAGGGCGCTGACAGGGTGCCCTTTGAGCATCAGATCTGACAACGCTGATTGGCTGAAATTATGTTTCGGCGGTATAGTTTACAGATACAGTAGCAACAGTCAGCAATGTGTTGGCTGCTGCTGCTCTGGCTGAGGGCTCCTTTCTTACCGCCCAGACGAGAGAGTGTAATGATACACGCTGCGGCCAGGCAGGAAACATGTGACTTATCAGTAACTTTAGACATCGTAATACAATTTTAAACGAGATTTTATTGTAGATTATACATTTTACTGATACCAACTATATTATATTTACCAGATCGTAAGGGCAGAGCTGGTGGTGTTGCAATATACACTGCTGAGAAACTACAGTGCTCAGTCCTTCACTCAATTTCAATTCCAAGGCAATTTGAGTTGCTAGCAGTCCAAATAACTATAGCAAATGCTCCTCTCACTGTTATTGGCTGTTATAGGCCTCCATCGGCCATCATGGATGCAACTATTAGCCTTACTGAATTGTTGTCTACGTTTTCTTCTGAAATCATATTATTGGGTGATTTAAATTGGGACTGGTTGAGTGATAAATCTTCACAGTTTAAGCAGGTTTGTGATTCTTTGAACTTAACTCAGCTTATTGATAGTCCCACTAGAATAAACCCAATAACGATACCCTTATAGATGTCATTCTAACAAATGCAGCTCAAAAGGTTGTGTCTGTTGGTGTTTTTCCTAATGATATCAGCGACCATTGCACTATTGCTTGCGTTAGGAGCACTAAGTTGCCCAAAGCCAAGGGCCTTATTGTGCTCAGACGCTGCTTCAAACACTTCTCTGAGCAGGCTTTCCTACACGATCTGGCGGAGGTTAAATGGCACTTCATAGCGTTAATTCCATCTGTCGATGTTGCCGTCCAATTTTTTATTGATCACTTTTTATCGATTATTAATAGACATGCCCCCTTAGAAAATTCAGAGTTAAGAATAGGAACACTCCATGGTTTACTAGAGAATATCTGATCTAATTCATGATCGAAATAAGCAATGGTCCTTAGCTAGAAAGTCTAACACTAGTGATGACTGGCTTCTTTTTCGTGTCCTCAGAAATAAATGTTCAGCCCTTATTAAAAAAGCTAAAGCTGATTACTATCTGAGCTTAACCACTGATTGTTTTAATGACCATTCTAAGTTCTGGAAAACAATTAAATCACTTCAGAACAAGAAGGTTTCTAGTTTCCCCAAAAAACTGAAGGTCAGTGATTCTTTTATTTCAGATTCAGATGGTATGGCTAATGCTTTCAATGCTCACTTCAAAAAGGCTGGTCACATTTTTGATGAGCAAAGTCATGACTCTCTAAATGGTCGTACTCACAGCCCTAGTCAAGAGATGAACTCCCCTGTTTTTGATTTATTCTCGGTCTCTGAAGTCTTACAGGGTTTGCAATCAATTGATCCTAAAAAGTCGACCCGTTCTTTTTAAAAATTGCAGCTCAGATTATAGCACAACCAGTAACTGATATTTTAATCTCTCCCTGTCCACTCACACACTGCCAGCTGTGTGGAAGCAAGCTCTGGTATCGCCCCTCTTGAAAGCTGGTGATCCCACAGTTAAATAACTATCGTCCTATCTCAAATCTTTCTTGTTATCAAAGATTCTTGAGTCCCTAGTTTCTACTCAGCTAAAACTTTTTTTAAATTCACACAACATCCTTAACCCTATGCAATCTGGATTCAGATCAAAGCACAGTACTGTGACTGCCAGTCTGAAAGTCTTAGACGATATTAAGGCTGCTTTGGATAACAAATCTGTTTGTGTTGCATTGTTTATTGACCTAGCCAAAGCATTTGACACTGTAGATCACCACATTATGTCTAATGTTATGTTGATGTCTCGTTTCGGTCATAATGCCATTTGCTGGTTTCAGAGTTATCTAACCGACCGTACTCAATGCGTCAGGTTGGGTAGTACTGTCTCTGACCCTGTCACCTTGGAGAAGGGAGTTCCACAGGGCTCTATTTTGGGGCCTTTGCTCTTTTTATTATATGTAATATTTGTAATCAGATGCAATTTTCTACCTATCATATGTATGCTGATGACACTATTGTATACTCATGTGCTCCTTCTCCGGATATGGCCGTTTCCAATTTAAAATCTGATTTTATCACGCTGCAGCATGCACTTCTTGATTCCAAACTGCTTTTGAACAGTAAGAAAACCAAAGCAATGCTTTTTGCTCCCAGTCAGCGTCCTCTTGCCTCTCCATTGACACCCTTGATGGCGTCTCTGTTGAGTTTGTCGATACCTACAAATATCTTGGCTTTTGGTTGGACAGTAATCTGAACTTCAAACACCACATTGAAGTTCTAACAAAGAAATTGAAATTCACTCTTGGCTTCCTTTCCAGACTTAAATGTTGTTTTTAAACTTCATCCCGTAAAAGGTTGGTCTCTGGCTTATTCCTGTCCCAACTGGACTACGGTGATACCATTTATAGATTTGCCTGTCCCACTGTTTTGGACAAACTTGACCCACTCTACCATGCTGCACTGCGTTATATATCAAATGCACCCTATAGGACTCATCATTGCAAACTGTATAGCCTAACTGGATGGTCCTCACTTAGTGTGCGTAGGATGCAGCATTGGTTTTTATTAATGTATAAAGCCATTTTAGGTAAGCTTCCACGTACATATGTGCCATATTTGCTCCAGTTTGTGACTCTTACAACCTCAGATCCAGTGCCAGTCTCTGATTGTGTTACGTTATTATGAGAGTGCTCTCATACTTGTTTGATTCTGAAATTGTATATTTATATAAATATATGTGTTTGTATATGTCCGCATCTGTAGCCTGTTATTGTCTCATTATACCGCACTGTGAGTGAATTAAAAGTAAATATATAAGTCATCATGAACACATCTGTCCATCAGACAGAGTGCTGCTGTGCCTCCTGTCATCATTAATGGACGTCTCTTTAAAATGACCGCTCAGAGGAGAGGATTTCTCATTTCTCTAACCGTCTGCTGCTTCCCCTCCTCTCTCCTCGGTTCCCCTCCTCGACTCCTCTTCCACTCGCATCTCCTGAGGGCGGGACTAAGTCACGAGGATAGGAGTCGAGGAGGGGAAATTAGAGAATTTATAAGCCTTTCCTCTCATAGAACTTAATCATAGCCTGTTAAGACTTCACAGAGGCGGTATAGATCTTCAGTTCTGCTGGGTGCCTGCACATGAGGTGGTAAAAGGGAACGAGTGTGCTGATAAATTAGCAAAAAGTGCACTACAAAAGGAAATCACATTACCAGTTCAACTTAGAAAAGGAGAAGGAAAAGCAGTAATTAAGAAAAAAGGGATGGAAATCTGGCAGAAAAGGTGGGAGGAAGACCAGAAAGACTATCACAAAGTTCAAAAGACAATTACAATTAATATTTATAAAGAAAGAAACAGAAGGGGAAATCATGATAGCTAGACTCAGAATAAATCACATTGAATGGTACGCTGTATATCATGGGGAAAAGTGACAGTGACAAGTGTGGGAACTGTGGAGTTAAAGAAAATGTAGAACATATCTTGTTACATTGTGACATCTATAAAGCTGAAAGAGAAAAACTAAAGGCTAAAGTGATAGAGGCAGAGAGGGAATGGAGTGGTTGGTATTCTGGGAACAAAAGGAGAGGAGTAAGAGCTACCAGAAAGGCAGTGTTTACCTTTCTGAGTGAAATGGGCTAGGACAAATAATTTAACATTAGGTCAGGAAAGATCATAGATTTTTGTTTTGTTTTATTTATTTTATGTTTATTTTTTTATTAAATCATGGATTTAAACGTCCATGAGTTGGATGGAATGATGA